>NC_142713.1:25032114-25332114 GCF_055471065.1 Atractosteus spatula | reverse complement strand
TGACAGGACAAGGAGAACAGTTATCAGGAAGGCTACCAAGAGGACTACAGCAACATTAAAGGAGCTGCAGGAATTTCTGGCAGGTACTGGTCACTCATGCATGTGACAATCTCCCGTATTCTGCACACGTCTGGGCTATGGGGTAGGGTAGCAAGACGGAAGCCATTTCTCACAAAATGCATCCAAACCCATCTACATTTTGCCAAAAAATACATCCAATCACCCTAAAACATGTGGGAAAATGCCTCATGGTCTGATAAGACAAAGGGTGAACTTTTTGTCCTTAATTATAAAAGATACGTTTGGTGCAAAGACAACACAGCTCATCATCCAAAGAACACCATACCTACTGTGAAGAATGGTGGTAGAAACATCATGCTTTGGGGCTGCTTCTCTTCAGCTGGGACAGGGGCTCTAGTCAAGTTAGATGGGATAATGACTACTGTAGCTCATAATATCAAGATATTTTGGCACAAAACCTGCTTGCCTCCGTCACCTTCCAACAAAACGACCCCAAGCACACATCCAAGTCAACCAAGGAATGGCTTCAGAAAAGGAAGATCAAAGTCTTGGAATTGCCCAGTTAGAGACCAGACCTCAATCCCATAGATCATCTGTGGAATGACCTAAAGAGGGCTGTGCACAGGAGATCCCCTGGCAATATGAAGGAGCTTGAACTTTTTTGCAAGGAAGAGTGGGATAAATTTGCAAAGTCCAGGAGTGCAAAGTTGATAGAGACTTATTTACAAAGACTTACTGCTGTAATAAATGCAAAAGGTGCTTCCACAAAGTATTAGTTGGGGGGTGCACACTTATGCAACCAGGGTGTTGTAGGAATTTCAATTATTTTTCCTAATAATTATTATTTAATAGTTTTTTTTCTCTTGAATTTTGTTGGTTGCAAGGTTACATTTAAGATAGAAAAATGTAAGGGTGTGTAGACTTTTTATATCCACTGTATGTGTTTAATGAAGCACATTTAGTATAAATCAACCCCTTTCCAGAAGCCGTGCTGCCAAGATTTGATTGTCCCTTTCTCCATGGCTCTTCAATGGACTGGCTTCCCACAGAGAGCAGGAACAGCCACGTACTCGGTTCCAATTTACACCTTTTGATCTAGGGATAGGCTCCAGCTTGCCATGTTCCTCACCAGAACAAGCATATTTTTGCTAATGGATGTATAAATAATTTCTGAAGTCTGTGTATGTTATTTTTGCAATAAAAAACATACCCAATTACAGTGCAATACTGTTGTCAAACAATGTGATGTAATACAGCATTATGTTGTACTTATTTCACGGATGTTAGTGAAGTTATAGGAAAGAATCAGTGTCTTGTAAAGCCTATGTGCAAAATATTTTTTTTACATTCTTATTATGCATATGCTATAGATAGTGGTAATAATAATAATGGACCAATTTCATATCAACAGACTGTGCCTTGAGATGGAGAATATCATCATAATAACAAACATTAACCTCTTTTACATCAGCTTCCCTTTTTGTATGATATCAAATGAGACTCCAAGAGGAAATTACATTTTCGCAGCCCTTTTTAATATCCTGAGTTAACAGGACCCAGCAAATGGCTAGACCTCCTGGCAATCCCTTCTATCTGAAGATTTTGTTGCTCAAACTATGAGATACTGAACATACTCAAAAAGATTCATAAACATTCCATTCGGCACAGCTCCCTGAGACATGCTCTGCTGTATGCCATTCCTTTCCGTTTTTTTGGCATTGGTTGTTTATTGGACATGGAATAGTGGTGGCAGTTGTGATTAATTATTACTAAAGGGCAAATGTAGTCACAAAGGTAGACTCCAGGACCTTCTAAATATTTTATAAATGTAATAATGATCATAGCAGCACATTGAGAAATGCATTCCTCTAATTCATCCACCTTCTTAAATTTTTTGTCAAATCACTGACCTTGAAACTAGGGAAAAATCATCTTAAAGTCCCATGATGCATCAGGATAATACGGTCTGAGATCTTCAGGAAAAAAAAGGAAAATTGGTTCTTGCAAGTTTCGGCTGCCAAAGGTGGTAATGTCATGAAATAGTATTGTAAATTGATACGTTCAGGTTTAGGCATGTGTATATGCATGTGCATAATTGAATTTGAGGAGCTTGCAGTTGTCTCTCAGTGATTTGACCCACTGGCTTTTTGGATCACAGCAGGGTGGAAATGTTCAGATCCTCAGAGTTCTTAAAAGTAATGCCGACGCCAGCATGCGATAATGATACTTGACCTCAGAGGCAAAAATGTTTCAAAGCCTGCTGACACAGTTGGTAGTGGTAATGTGTTGCATTCTTTGCCGTCTTTGAGGACTGGTAAGGAACAGCTTATTCAAAGAAAAGCATTTCTTTTAAGATTCTTAGTTCAACCTAAGGAGTAGAAGTAAACTCAAAGACAAAGAGCTTCCTTGAGGCTACCTGGACTTTACTAATCAGTGATGCTTTTAATACACATTCAAATACTACATTGTGACATATTGCTTAGCACTGCCTCACAGCTCTTAGGTCCTGAGTTTAACTTTCAATTGAGATGCCATCTGTGTGTAGTTTTGCCTTTTCTCACTGTATCCTCATGGGTTTTTGGCTGATGCTCTTGTTTCCTCCCACTTTCCAGAGATATACAGGGTAAGTAAATTGGTGTCTGAATATCTATAGAATTCATGCTCTGCAATAAACTAGTGTCCCATCCAGTATTTAGTCCTGCTTGTGCCCTGTTCTTCTATGCTGAGGATATAATTTTGTAAAAGTGGCAGTGGAATGAGTACAGGGAAAGGAAACTGTGAAAATAAGGTAGGCTCTTTTTAAAAATGATGTCGGCTTTAGTTTTTAGTACAGCTACAGTACGTGAGAAAATTGTTCTGCGACATTGTTCAAGGTCTGTAATGCTTGACATTGTTCCAAAACAGTACAGATTTCAACAGCACTAACACTCCTTGTTTATTTGACACAAATGTTGGTGACCAAGTGATCTATGAATTTATACAGTAGCTCAATAACAATTTCAAAACATCCCCACATTGCATTTTGGAAGAATGTTGTACTGCTCATACCAGAATATATGCCAGTACAATTTTAAAGATATAAAAAGTCCTGTTACAACTTGCATTTAACAAAAGAACACTGACTCTTATTAACACTGATTACAGAATGAAGTAGGAAAGCAATACAGCATGTTGGGGGTATACAGATGTTTCTATATACTGTAGCCAGGTTTTGCAGATATTAAAGATACCAATTCTATAGCTTCTCATAATCAAGTACAATATATATACTGTATATGTGTGTGTACATATGTAGGACAACTTTAGAAATGCAGTTCTTTAAACTTAATTACTAGTCATACCATGCAAACAAATTAACATATTTGCTTTTGATATTAAGATAGGTTGTGGTAAGCATATAGAAAATGCTATATATTGTAGATATGCCTTTTGCAGTGTGAATTGACTTACAGGTATTCACATGAGTGCCCACCCATGCATAGTAAGAACTATTATCTTGTGAGTTTGCATAAACAAAGGCAATCTTTGCATGCATAAAGTCATCTATTTGTTTTAATAAAACTTCCACATGTTATGGCTTGATGAGAGATGAGAAAAGAGAATTTGTTCAAAGAATTTTGATGGCGGGAACATGGCAAAATGTCGACACTATGGCATTGAGTGCCAATCACCCTACTGTCAGTGTACTACAGCAGCATTACCAGCTGACATGAAGCACCTGTGAGTGACCCAGGCCCACTGAACCATACATAATGACCCAATAGTGACCACCTGGGGGATTGTTTCCGCATAGCAACTGCCACAGCTGCTGACACAATTGAGCATTATGGAAGACCCATTACCCTGATTACAATTATCAGATTTACCGGTAGGTTACACAGGGGTCCACAATGTTATCATCATGGTTAGTGTAAGAAGACTGAATGATTGCAAGCTGTTTATCACAACGTTTGATGACACCCTAGATACTGGAAAGAGGTGTCATTTTCTATTGATTCCCAGTTCAGTGTCTCATTTGGTGATGACAATGTGTACACAGGAGAAAATGCTGGATAAAAGATATCTGCATGGGAACAACATTTTTTGGTACAGGCAGTACAATGGCGTCAGATGAAATTGGCTTACTGCTGTCAGTCATGATTTCATAAGGCTGCCCATTTACTGTTGTTGAAAATATTTTGGAACCTGTGCCCCAGCCTCTGTAACAGACACCATCACTTGATTGTAAAGCTCAAGGTCACAAGAGCTATTTTAATTTTTAATCTAGGATCAACACTACACACAGACACACTGTATTGAGCATCTTTGGGAAAAGTTACAGATACACATCTTCACCCCAAATGAAACCATTGATAAATAACATAGCTGATCTCCTATATGCTATTCCAGATTTTTCTGCAGGAAAATCTTTTGTTCAGCTAATGGTGGACACCTGGCATTGATCAGTGTAGACTTCAAAGCATCATGTGACCCATACGAGGGTTTAGAAAACCTAGATGAAAGGATCTCACAGCCAAAACTAGAAAAAAAGCTAAATAATCTTACCTTTATTCATACAGTGTTGGTCTTGAACGTGGAGTTGCATTTCTGAGGTATTCAGTAACAGTATTGTTTATGTAGTGACACCTGCCGCAGAGTTTAAAAAGGCGGTAATAGATAGATACTTTATTGATCCCATGAGGGAAATTGCAGAAATTGCAGAAATGTGCCATAATGTGTCAGTATGTGAAAAAATTATGTATTTTCAAATACAATTCTATTTGTAGTTAATCCCATGCTTAATATAAACATGATATTATAATATAATATAACTATTATTTGTAGCTCCTTATTATTGGTTACTTTTATTATAGCCTGTGGCTTCTTAAAATAGTTTTTTACATACAATTTAGAGTACCCAGCATTGATTTATTTTGTCAAAACCACTTTGAAGTCCCTTTTTAAATCATTTGATTAAATATTAAATTGACACCAATTGTTTCAATCGAGTAAGAAATTGATGTAAATCTTATCTGTCATCAAGTTGGATAATTCCATATACTTTCATACTTAAATTGCATTTTTGTTAACTGATACTTTCAAGCTGTTCTTTTCTATATACTGTCCAAACTGTTCTTTTCAGAATTATCGATCCTGGTTATAATTGACATAGGTCCTCTTCCCTGAACTGGTCTGTAAAAGAAAAAAATCCTTATTAAAGGTTTCTTAATTTGCAGCTCAACACCAGACTATATGATACAGTACATGAATAAACAAGATGACCTTTCATTCTTTTATTGCACATGTGAACACCATATTAAATTATTTGATTTTCTAGTTTGAGCTCTCTTGGAGCTAAATGGTGCTGAATGTGTTGATTGATGAAATCTACTGTTCTTTGGACTGATTGTGTAAATGGAGGAAAAAGCGAAAAAAAAAATTAACTAGGACTGTTAAATCCCTTTCACATTAAGTCAAAATTTTGTTATCAGTCCTAATACAAATTGCTTTTAAAACGTTTTTAGGTATAGAGGTATGCATATATACAAATAGATTTGTAATATATGTAAATATATTTACATCCATCCATCAATTTTCTGACTACTTTATCCAATATAGAGTTGTGGGGCTATATTGGAGCCTAACCCAACAAGCTACAGGCGCAGGGGTTACAGGCTACAGGCAGGGTTTACCCTTTGACGGAACGCCAGTCCATCACAGGGCACACACAGACTCACACACACACACTCACACCAGAGCCAGAAGCCAATTAATTTACCAGTATGTCTTTGTGGGAGTGACTGTGGGAGGAAGTCAGAGCACCTGGCAAAGGCCTACATGAACACATCGAGAACATACTGTACAAACCCCATGCAAATAGCACCCCAGATCCACACTTGAACCCAGGGTCCCAACACTGTGGGGCAGCAATGCTAACCGCCCTGCCACCACACCACCCTTATTTACATGTACAGTATAACACGTGTAATATATTTTTCTATACTTGCAACCTCTGAGCTATTATTAAACTACAAAAATTAGTCAAAATGTTACATTACTTTGTTCATTTGTGTCATAATTCATATTGAAGAGGGGTTCAATTTCAAACATGTTGTTTTAGCGTTTGTGCAGCTTCTTCCTTATTGCTCCTAGAGCAATAGATACTGAAGTTCTTGGTCACCCTTCAGCTGCATTGATGTTTCAGACCCAGATGCAGTATTTTGTGTGCCTCCAAATCACTGCCACTTTGAATTCATTATTTAAATGGGACATCCCGGTTAATTCAAACAATATGAGATTTAAGGAAACAACAGAGTCCAATGTAAGACTATACCTGTTGGTTTTTAATGAATATTAAGTATATGCCCTTGTAATTGTGTATTACTGCTTGTGAATGTATGTGTCTACCATTCTGTTCTGATGCAAACATCCTTGTTTGTAACCATGACAACCAAGTCTCCTTCCCATTGAATCCTATCATTCTAAAGATTTCTCTATACAGCAAGCAAACACCCATGTGTGCTTCCTCTCATGCTTCTAAACATAACCTCTTCTTTTTTTCTTTGTGGTCTCTTGCTCCATGCTGTACTCCTTTCTCAGAACAGCTGTCCATGCCCATATGTTATATCTATTAATTAACTGTGACAGGGCAACACAACTTGGGATCCAAACCTACGTAGCCTATACAATAGGAATGGCACTCCCCACAGGTAACATAATGAAACATATTATTAAAAATCAGAACTGTATGTCCTTTTGCACAACTAAAATGTGTTACTCTGGAATTTATCGTCCTCCTTTGAAGTTACTAAAAAATGGCAAAAATGCTTTGAAGATGAGAAGCTCCTCAAATAATCGAATGGAATTCTCCAAGGCGTTATTTCTTACATTTAATTTATTCTGTTCCTGATAATGTATACTTTCATTTTTCTGAGATTTTTACATGTTTTTTTTTTTATTTC
The DNA here is from genome assembly GCF_055471065.1 of Atractosteus spatula. Lineage (NCBI taxonomy): Eukaryota > Metazoa > Chordata > Actinopteri > Semionotiformes > Lepisosteidae > Atractosteus > Atractosteus spatula. The sequence goes on along the minus strand of NC_142713.1, from coordinate 25,325,152 downwards.
CAGTAAGTCGTGGTTTATATCAAATGACTCCAAGATATTGTGTGAATTAATTGCTGGAAGCCTTTGGGGGTTAGTGTTGCTTAGGAGATAAAGCATCACATGGCTGAAGATGATAAACATTTTTTTCAGGGCGTTTACAGCATCCATCTGAAATGTTAGAGATTACAGAGATCATACTGCCCTTCGATAATTTTAAAAGTGGAGGGATTGCATTTGAAGACAAAAGAAAACATTGCTTTTAAATTTACATAATTAACCTTTAATGGGGGTTGTGTTTTGTAGGCTAGGAGATTTGCAGTTATGGTAGGATTAAACTGATAGCCCAGAGGGAAGCTCTGGATGAGCAATATGTTTGGTGTGTCATGTTTTATTTGGCAAAACTTCAAAGATCAGAGAAGATTCTCATTAACCCTTTTCAAAAACACAACATGGATTAACTAAGCTTTTCTAAACCTTGTTTTTGCAGAGATGTGCTGGGTTCACTTTGATTAAACGGGTAGGATCAGGTGGTTTTTCAATTAGCGTTTTATACGTCTTTTATTTTTGCCCTGTAGGCAAAGATACAATTTTTTTCTTTGTTTTCAATAAATGAGAACTGTGGTAGAGTTTACAGATTGAGAGTGAAATGTCACAAGTGGTTAAAATTAAGTAGTAATTTCTTTCTAGGTACTGCATAGTGGAAGCACTATGTTGTACAGTATTGTACAAAACATAACTCTTTGTATTTTCCAATTTGGATTATTCACAGCTAGCCAATGTGGGTCACTGCTATACTACTGCTCCGATGTGCCCACATTGTCACAGTTGTGTGTCAGAACTGGAAATGCAAATTCATTTAAATTTTTCATTATTCTTATAAGTAACAAATCACACAATTTCCCCTTAAAAGTTTAATTAAATGTCCTTGACAAATAAACAGTCAGTGAACACTACAATTTGAAAAAGCTCTTCTTTTGAAATAAAATGGAAAAGCTTTCTAAAGGTAAGAATCAGCACCTGTCATGGGAATATATTTGTTTCAATATCTTTAAATCTACCTGAACAAAAAGCCATTCAGCATCATAGGGACATCATCTTTTCATTTTAGTTGTTCTTCAGTCTGTCAGAGCAAAGTCTACAAGTGCAGGCAGACATTTTAACATAAAGTGAAGCCACTATCATAAGAGATCAATTCCTGCAAAGTTTATTAGCAATTTTGTACTGTCTTCTCTCATTACTTCTAATAAAGTAAGAAAGGACAGTGTTAAGGCACCGTGAGAGCAGGGGCAGAATAATAATATGTGGAAATAAAGCACTCTATCATGAAAAAGGAGACAAACACTCAGCATGTGTAGATAATACCTATAACACCAATGACATTCTCCCAGCATGGAAGATACAGAAAGCCATCAGCGAATTATCCTGCAGGAAATGAAGCTATTTTGTTTTGAAGACTGTGTACGATCTTTATACATTTTTAGTTTTAAATTGCTTTTCACTTGATTCTAAAAAAAATGAAACAACACAACTAAGCTTGCAAATGTGAATTGCAAACCTTAGATCTGACCAACAGAATATACAAAAAAAAACCCGCAAGCGTTTTTGAGAGCTGTGCAGTCCAACCCAATAGTTTTGTATGGAAAAACAATAACAGTTGCTATTTGTATTTGTTATGACTAACTTTCAATTAATTAATGATAAAAATAATTTTGCAATTTCATACTCCCATTTTACAATGGCAAATATCTCAATAGGAATGGTATATAATGCATCACTTTCATGTGATGCTGGTCTTGATCCCCATGTAATTTGATGAGCAACTAACTATGTGTTATTATTATTTTCTTGTCCTTTTTATAGGAAATATTTTGAGCATTAAGTATGTCAGTAATGGTCTTCTAAATGTTGATTCAGATAAGAACTTTGTGTTCTTAAATTATTAGTTTTTATTAATTTTCAATTAATTATAAATTAAAGACATTCTGTTCATCACTTGCCTGAATATAGTATATACGATAGGGTACAGATGAAAGAAATCATTTTCAAGACATTATTTATACCTGGATTAAATCAAGGCATTCTCCCTAACATTACTAAATTCCTCATCCCATACAGTACCTGATGGTAACGTTCCACTGGGTAGATGCAAGATGTATGCAGTCAACTAAACACTGCTAATAAAGTGAAAAGTTTGGAATATTTCCAAATGACAGGTGGATCAAACATCTGGTTCATTTAGGTTTTGACTGGTGAATATTGTGTAAAGTGAGAATTATATGGAAATGTTTTGCCAAACATTTTTCATACTGCATGTTAACATGTCAGCAGTGAGACTGCACCTCTCTTCTACTCATGTGAAAGTATGCTGGCTTCCCTTTAGTGTTACACACTAGAGTAGAAAGTGTACACATCTACTCATAAGAAAGGACACGTAAAGAAAACAGATGAAGATGTATAAAAATCTCCATATTGGGTTATTGTTTGCTCTTCAAAAAACACCAATTTTAATAATATGTTCATGAGCCATAAATCTGCTGCCATAAATCTGTGTCAAGGTTTATACAATAGGTTTTTACTGTATGGTCCTCTTGATTTTGGATAAATTAATAGAAAGGTCAGCACTTAAGAAAATTGAAAAATGAAACAATACAAGAATTTATAATCAATTGCTCTCATAAAATAAATAGTGTCACTCTGTTTTTTATTTATTCAATAAAATGTACTGGAGTGTGTTTTTGATGATAATGAAAGTCAGTAACTCAAAAGAATGCAGTAACTTTGTTCTTTAAAAAAGTATTTAACTTTATGATGTATTGTAAAGTTTTATATTTGCGAAAACTGTTTCTATGTCAGGCAAGGAGAACAATGCCAAGCTGTTGGTTTTTTAATTATAGATTCTCACCCCATTCAACATCATTTAAAAAGCCATGACAATGTCATTACTCTGCCAGTCTTCCTTTAAAAGCTACAATAAAATGTCAACATCAAGACAGATACTATATCTGTGGCAAATATGAGCTTTGTTCTCATCTTTCCTCCCATGAAGCTAAGATTAAACCTCATTTTATTTATGAGTAGCTTTCATGCTGACTGAGCAGCTACCTTGCTCATTCAATTAAATGAGACCATATTTCAGACTAAAATGTGCTTTAGATAAGGAGTTTCATATATAACACTGTAGCGATGCTTTTATTTCACCACAAACCTGACAGCAACATATAAGGTTTTGCGGTTGTTATCCTGAAAGAATAGAGAGAGAATTTCTTTCTTAAATGACTTGTTCAGATCTGCATCTGGACTTTTCTGGGGCTGTAGAATGGGTGTAGGGGTTTCGAGCAATCCGGTAAATGACAGGTCACAGGATTAGCAGAAGTCTGTGAGGAGGTGATAAAACAAATGAATAGCAATGAGAAGTGAGGAAGACAGGAAATTAGCATGATGTGACAAAAAAGTTATGAATATCGAGTCTGCATTCTCCAGAGATTAATTTGGATTCAGAAGTGCAGTAAGGACAAAATGTGTAGTGCTTTCCTTGGGTGTAACTGACATCTTGAGACCATGCCTGGTTTTTGTCCTCTCTATGTTATTTTGTTTTTAGCTGGATAATTTTAGTTTTTGATATTGGAAGTACGGATTTCAGATTCAGATCTCCTTTCTCCTTTTTTTCCTATAACATTCTTCTGGTTTTCATATTTTTTACAAAATAAATGCTGTAACTAATAGAATGATTAAATTTTATTTAGGAATGTCTCTTGCCTTGATATTTTATAAAGAATAAAAATGATTTATCAAAAAGATCATTTTCTTTATAAATTAAATTCATATACAGTATATATGAATAATAATTTGCACTACTGTAAAACATATTCAAAATTGTTACTTTATCACAGTGTTACTACAATTTGTATACTGTACTTTTCTTAGAATTGCTTTAGATATACCCAGAATTTGTTATACCATTAATTGTGCATTTGAGATGAGTCACTAACTCTAGGCTTGTATAAAGAGAATTTGGTTGCCTCTTGTTATTGAACTGAAGGAATCAAAAAAAAAAAGACACCAAACAAATCAAGGATAGCAAAACACTGTTGCCCACATCACAGTATCTTCTCAGTAACAATAACGAAAATGTAATGCATTAGTTCAAAAACGTCTCATATTCTGGCTGAATTTAAGAACTTTAATTCTCAGAATTTAATTTGAATTTAACTGAACTATTTTCATTTCCTCACCTCGGTATCTCACCTTTAATCATTCTCTTCTTGTGTTTCCACTCACACTGTGTGTACTTGTCACCTCCGTAGCTGGTATTGCTGGGAGGTGTGGAATCCAGTGCCAGGAGAATAGGCAATCTAGGGGCTTTCTGAATAAGGGCACTGTCACTTGGGTAATTTTGCTGTCTGTTCCTTCTGTGTTTGATACCTTCGTATTATTTTGTAACACTTCTCTTCAACATTTATGCTTTTTAAAATCTAGTTTTTTTTTTTTCATTGCTCATGAAAGTATTCCCACATAGAAGTCACAGCAAGGACATTCACGTCAAAGCTCTGACACAATGTACTTCAACTCTGCCCTGCAGGGTTCCCCCTCAGGATAACAAGATTCTTCAGGCACCTTGCCAATCAATGCCTGGCCTCTCATCTGGAGCAGGTCTACAAGGCTGCCCAGTTGTTCTGAGTTAGGTGCATGAGTTGGGGAGAAAAACATGACAAAGACAAGTACATCTCAAAGTATTTCTATTAAGACTGCTCTATAAACAGAGGATAGAAATGCATATTTGCTGTCTGATATCTGAGACAGCGTACTTTCCAACTATCTGCCTTAAAATAGTCCATGTCTTACTAAGCAAGAAGTCTATCCACCAATTTCTGATTTGGTCAAACCATGTGAATTACTGTCTTTGGGGAGAGCCGACAATTACTGTATGTATGAACAAAGAAGGTTACTGAAAGGGTTTGTCATTTTAGACTCACAACAAACTGTAAACCTTACTTTTTTAGTGGTCTGACTTGTTAATAAGATGCATTGGAGTTTATGAACACAGGCAAAATAAATCTACGGTTGCAATCATAAGGCATTGTTCAATATAGCAGTATGGTACCACATGCATATCTCATTTTAGAAACCTAAAAACATCAGATGTTTCATTGCAATACAGAAGAACTATGTGCATTTGGAAGCCATAGAAAAGCACTGGTAATGTGTGTGTCTGCGTCAAGCAATATTACCATATTATGAGTCCCATCTCACAGTGGAGTTGGAGGTTAATATTTTTTGTATCACTCTCTAAATTATCTCGTTAAAGTTGGCAATGTTATTCTTTCACTTGTCGGCTAGATTTTTAAGGCAGTAAAAGGGTGCTTACTGGTTCAGTCTTCAGACCAGGCACATCTGAGGAAGTCCTGACCTGGAAACAGTAATTGAGATTAATGTGACTATATGCAGTAGTTTCCGTTTGCATTGTCAGAAAGTCTAGAGGAAAGCTAGAAGAAAGGCAAAAAATAGTGTACAAACACATCCTGTGATCCTTAACTATCAAAAGCCCTAGTTACTGTAGATACAGTATGAGTGTATTTTGGAGGCCATAATGTAAAGCTACATTTATTTATTTTTTTAGGAATTAGACTCACGTCATACTTATTAATAAATATTGCTATAAAAATTGAATTATTGTACTGTAGCATTAATGAATGCTTTTATCAATTCAATGTTTAATGCCTAGAATGTTAATGAAATGGTAAACTAAAATCTGTTCTTGATCCTTGTTAAATGGAATAATTTAGGTCCACTTAACTCTCAATGTTTTGTAATGTCTATAAACACAGATGTATTTGCATATATACTGTATATAATATGTTATGACAAAATATTATAAGGATTTGCTCAAGCATAATGTCACCAATATACAGTACAATGTACATTGTCATATGCTCACATGTCTCTGCATTGGCCAGCGGTTGACATGATACTACTATAAGGCAGTGCCATTCCAGCTGAGTACCCACCACCTTTGCTGTCCAAACTCCAGATGCTGCTTTTGCTCTTTCTCTCTGTAGTCTGTTGCCATGTTTCCCATTGGCTGCCTCTTTGTCTTTTGCCCTGCAAGGTCCATTGAAGGGCTTCTAGGGCAGTACAGCAGGTGACATTCTGTACACATGCAGTACCTCAGCCATCTCCATTATCTTCATCTTATCTGGGATAGAAAATATAATACAGACCTCTGCAAATGCTTTAAATTAGCGATTTTAACTAAATTAGGTACCTACTCGTTCACATTGAAAAAAACATGTTAATGTTGTTGCTGTCCTTTTAGTATTTATATGTGCTGGAAGGGGAATAGCTATACCAGCACACATAAGATAAATTCAAAAGATAGAGGTTGAAGGTTAGGAATTTATAAGCTGCAGAGGATGGGAATAAAAAAAAATCAATGCATTTTTGAGATGTGTGTCTTTGAAACATTGTTCAAGATCAGAAAGTAGAGACAAACTGTGTGAGCGTTCCCCACGGGTACCTTCTGGGAGTGTGTCTGGGCTGAAGAACCAGTGTTGACCCTGCTTTGACAACATAGTTCATCACTTCCCTCTCTCTCTGTGCAGTTCAGTTCAGAGTATGTTTAGAAAAAAAGAGCACCCTTTCTTATCAGTTCTTAAAACAATAAGGAATAAAATCTAAACTGTGTGTCAGTCTTGTGATTATCAGTTAATTGTTTTAGCTACCACCTATTAAAGATGAAGGAACTGTGGATCCTCACTGTATGAGTTACAGTATGTGTTCTTAAGTTTAAAATCTAGGATCTTTCAAGCAACAGTCTGAAGAACTCTCTTGGATCCATGTTTGTTTTCATGTCCTTTTTCTCTGACTTACTGTATTTTTAAAAATGTAAGAATATTGGAGTTAAAAGCACACAGCCTTTAGTTCTCATTTGTTAAACCAAAGATGCAAAAATATACAGATGGGTTTCACAATCCCACAATAAATTCTCATGTTTCCACAACAGAAAACAAAAATAATACCACGACAAATGCTTGAAATTTTCTTTTAAAGGATTTAAAGGAAAACACTAACATGTGTTGTTTTGATAAGTATTCATCCCATTTGCTACGACCTTCCAAACTGGGTAACGGGTACATCTAATCTTGTGAGATCACTCTAAAACTTGAGTCCAGATGTAAATTATTTGACATAATTTCTGAAAAAAATACACCTGTCCACATAAGTTCCCTCATGCAAATCAGAGCAGAAACTCTGACCAAGCAGCTGTCTGTACATCTCTTAGACAGAATGAGGAGAATGTGAGGAGGCATAGGTCAAGGAAGGGGTATAAAAACATATCTCAGTTGTTGAAATTTCCCAGAACCATAGTAATCTCTATCACTGGAAAGATTTCAGAACTACCCAGACTTCTTCTAGAGCAGGCCATCTTCTCATCCTCTCAAACTGAGCAATCCATGAGGAAAGAGCTTGGTCAGTCTAGTGACCAAAAGCGCAATACAGATTTGACCTCTACGGGTGAGTGGCTGGGAAAAATCAATCAATCAATCAATCAAGGTTTATTTATTTAAGGGTATTTAGCGCTCTTTGTATGTGTCCTGAGAGTGCAAGTGACAGGAGGGTGCTGGTGCACCCTGTCAGTTCAAGGAGGTTGCCTTTTTGCCAGAGACCTTTTGGGTAATTGCAGGCATCTGCTGTGGTTGGCTGTTTAGTAGTCCTACTGCCAGAGAGAAGAAGCTGTTACGAAACCTGGTGGTCTTGGTCTGTATACTTCGGTATCATTTTCCAGATGATAGTAGGGAGAACAAGTTGCGGTTAGGGTGACTGGGGTTCATGAGGATAGGCCTGGCCTTCTTGAGACATCTAACAGTAGATATCCTCGATGTTCGGTAGCACGCAGCTGGTAGTGTTTTGTGCCAGTTTCACCACCCTCTGGAGTACCTTGCGCTCTCAGGCAGTTACCATACCAGGCAGTGATGCAGCCGGTAAGGATGCTTTCAGTGGTGCACCTGTAGAAGTTGGAATGGATGTTTGATGGCATGCCGAATCTCTTTAGTCTGCGGAGAAAGATTAGGTGCTACTGTGCTGCCTTGGCTACGAGGTTGGTGTGGTGGGTCCATGTTAGATCGTCAGTGATGTTGACACCTAGGAATTTGAAACTGTTCACTCTCTCCACTGCAGACCCGCTTATGTGAATGGGTGTGTGGTCTGTTCCTCGATGCTTCCTGTAGTCCACAATCAACTCTTTAGTTTTGCTGGTGTTCAGAGAGAGGTTGCTGTCCTGACACCATGCTGTTAGCGTTTCTACCTCCTCCCTGTACGTGGACTCATCACCGTTCATGATCAAACCAATGATTGTCCACAAACGTGATGATCAAATTTGTTTTGTTCCTGGTGATGCAGTCGTGGGTGAATAGGAAGTAGAGGAGAGGGCTGAGTACACAGCCCTGGGGGGTGCTGATGTTCAGAGTCAGGGTGGAGGATGTATTTGTGCTTACTCTCACTACCTGTGGTCAGCCTGTCAGAAAGTCCAGGATCCAATTGCAGAGAGGGGAACACTTACAGTAAGTAGACCATTTAAATAGGTTTCTCTTTTTTACTATAATCCCAGAAAAAAATGGGTAAGAAATTCCCTGATTAAGCTTATCCCAAAGTTTGGTGATAAGCCTTGAGGGTATGATGGTGTTGAATGCCGAGCTGTAATCAACAAACAACATTCTCACATACAGTATGTTTCTTTCTTGTCTAGGTGTGAGAGGTTAGTGTGTAGAGTAGTGGCGATGGCGTGCTCAGTTGATCAGTTTTGTCGGTATGCAAATTGCAGTGGGTCCAAGGTGTCAGGCAGTAAGGAGGTGATGTGTGCTTTGATCAGCTTCCTGAAGCATTTCATGATGATGGATGTGAGTGATCTGCACAGTCCTTCAGGACACGACCAAGGATAGCGTTGGGGCCAGGAGCCATGTGTGGATTAGTCTTTTTAAATAACTTTTTTTACATGTCAGCTCTGGAGACAGACAGTGGGTGTTCCCCCTGGTTTACTGGGATTTCCTTAGCTGGTTCCGTGTTATGGACTTTGAACCGTGCGTAAAATTAATTTAGTCAATCGGGGGGAAAGGCGGTGTGTGTCATGTTGCTATCTGTGATATCAGATATCATGATATCATCTGTGATGGTGAGGATTCCGTTCCACATATTCCAAGTGTCCCGGTGTCCTGCTTTTCTGAGATCGGATCTAGATTTTCTGTATGTGTCCTTGTCTCCAGAGTTGAAGGCAGATGTTCTAGCTCATACTTTGTCATTTACCCACGGTCTTTGATTTGGGTAAGTGCGAACAGTAATCCTGGGGACAACATCTTCTATGCATTTGCTGATGTACAGTAGCTAGTGGCATAGTCTGCGTACAGATTAATGTCGTTCCCGGCAGCTTCGTGAAAAATCATGAGAAAGGCTTCTCCTGCTTGAATTTCAGCCAATAGGGAGTAGCAGGAAGGAGGTGTGATCAGATTTGCCGAAAAGAGGTCGGGGGAGGGCTTTGTAGCCATCCCGGAAGAGAGAGTAAAGATTGTTTAACGTGTCTGTTCCGCGTGTCGGGCAATTTATATGCTGATGCAGGTTTGGAATGATTTTCTTCAGGTTCGCACCATTGAAGTCCCCAACTGTGATGAGTGCGCCCTTGGGGTTTGAGTTTTCATGTCTGCTTAGGTGTTTGTGTGGTTCCTCCAGGGCTCTTGTGGTGTTTGCCTGCGGCAGAATATACACCACTGTGAGGACCAACAATATAAATTCCCTCCGTAGATAGAACTGGTGACATTTTATTGTCAGGTGTTCAAGGTGTGGAGAGCATGACTATGAAATAGTCTCCACAGCTGTACACCAGGAGTTATTAACCATGATGCACACCCCTCCACCCCTGATCTTCCCAGAGTCCATTGTCCTGTACTGACAGTGGACAGAAAAACCTCTCAGGGGGATAGCGGTGTCCGGAATAGATGAGTCAAGCCAGGTTTTGGTAAACGCTAGCAGTTTTTACTGTTCTTTTGAAAAGCAAGCCTTGTTCTCAGCTCGTCCAGCTTGTTGTCAAGTGATTGAACATTAGTGAGCAGTATGCTTGGACGTGGAGGGCGATTCAAGTTCAAGTTTGTCATTATACTCATAAACAAACTATATACAGGTATAGCTAGCTCTCAGATGGTAAGAAGTACAAAAAAACAACAATACAATTGTAAAAGAAAAAAAAGAGACAACAGGCAATGTGCAAAACAATATTGCTGCATTGTCTCAATGTAACCAAGACACCTGCCCGCTTACCTCTCTTCCTGCACCATCGCCGCTTTCCTCCAGAAACAGGTACAGGTAAGACTCCATAGTCCAGGTAATCCACCGTTATTTTGGGTGCAAGCCTGGCTGTGTCGATAGCCGACCCTATGTCAATTAGCGTTTGTTGGTCATAGCTGACCACCAAACAAGCAGTATGTGCAGTAGGCAGTACGGTAAACAACATAAAGTAGAGAAATAGAAACGAACGGGAGCCCGCGGGACAGCAGCCTTCCTCGTCGGCACCATCTTGGATCAAGATGCTAATAGCACACCTGGATTTTGCAAGAAGCTATGTGGCAGACCCTAAGACCATCTGTCAAAGCCATCTCTGGTCTGATGCAACAGAAATTGAACTCTTTGGCCTGAATACAATGCCTGGCACAAAACCAACACAGCTCATCTTCTGTGTAAAATTATCCCTTTATTATTTAATTGAGAATTGCAGTTCTTTGATATTCCCCATCCACCTTGACAGGGCTTGAGCAAGTCTGCGAGAAGAATGGGCAAAAATCCCCAAACTCAGATGTGCAGATCTGGTAAAGATACTGTACTGCATATCCAAGGAAACTCAAAGCTGTTTCTGCAAAATCTGCTTCTACAACACATTGACTCTTGGCTGAAAATACTTCACTATCAAGATATTTCCGTTTTTCATTTTTCCTAATTTTTTGTTACATAAAAAACATTTCTGCTTCTTAAATTGTGTGAATCAAGGTGAAAAAACACTTCAATGCATTCAATTGTATTGTTGTAATGGAACAATATTTGCAATTGTTCAGAGTGGTAAATACTTCTTGGAGGCACTGGAAATTGTTCTCTCTAAGTTCTTTAGCATCCTGTCTTACAACATTTGATTGGCATTGCTTTCTTATAAACTACACCCACTTTTTTGTTTGTTCTCATTCTGAGTTTCTCTTTATTTATATATTGTATTTCACTTCAGCAAGTTGGGGGGGGGGCATGCTCTGCTCTGTAGCAGGATATTCATAAGATTTATCTGTAATTAAAATTGTAGTCCTTGTTTAGAATCCTCATTCACAAAGCAAATATCCTTTAGACAAAAATTTTTGTCCCATTTAGAGCATTATCCTGTTCACTCTGGGTCATTGATAGTAGCCTCTAGACATGAAATCATTGTTTACTGTTTAGCAGGATCTGGTTCAGTAAAGCTTCTCTGACATTTGTTTGACTTACTGTTTGTATTTCACAAGCTTTTAGAATCATGCCCTAAGCAGAAATGGAAAAACACACTGATAAACACTATCTATGTGACCTGTTGGCGAAGCTAGACAAAGATCAGCTTTGTTTTTTTTTATTTTTGATGTTTTGTTCTTGTGTCTTATGTTCTGGTAATCTTCTTCTAAAAAAGCTTTGGAATTATGCAGTAATTCTTGTTTGTACCCTACAATATTTTGAAACATTATGAGTGTTACGAAACTGTCTTTATCTCGCTACAGAGTCTAGCTTTGTCAGGGAGATTATTTGAAACACATACTTTCATCACTCACATCTCTTTTACACAGTACAGCTGAAGCATTGGAAGGGGTTCAGTTCAGTTTACTGTCATAAACACAAGTGCAATGAAATGCTTATTTGCATGTATGCTCCAATACAAAGACATTAAGAAAACACCAAAAACATAAACACAGAACAGCAGCAGCACCAACAACAAGTTAAATAACATACATCTGACATCTGACAGCTTTTGAGAAGAAACTGTCTCTGAATCTGGACGTTCATGCCTTTATGCTCCTATAACATTTACCAAAGGAAAGGGGGGAGAAAAATGAGAAACCAGGATGACTGGTATCCTTAGTGATACTTCCAGCCTTCCTGAGACAGCAAGTTGTAAAAATCTCTTAAATACAGGGGAGCTGTACTCCAGTCCACACCGTCTACCGCGTGTCCGCGTCCGTTACGTCCTCCAGCTCTGCTCTGAGTCAGGTGGGGGGTCCGTACGATGCACCCAAGATAGTTGATTTGGATCCAAATAGGGTATATCTGAGTTTATATCAGTGATTCTCGATCCAATGTCCTCGAAAAGACAGCACAGACGAGGAGCAACACGCCACAAGTCGCTATTCTCCAGCGTCATGCTGAGCCAATGAGGCAGTTATGATGCAGGTTTCACTGATACTGTGAGTTCACAAGTGCTTTATACACCAAACCAGGTATACTGTATGTCAGCCTGCTTTAAACCTGCACAGCCCTCTCTTGGGTTAGCTGTATACTCCATTCCATTTGGAACGTGAGAATCTTAAGAAATTCTTTTTTTCTGGTTTTCCTTACTACGTCTTAAGTTTGTTTTGACTAGACCTCTTTGTTGATCATTTCTGACAATGAGATCAGAAATTGATTAAATGGATCCTCCTGTAAAATCTGAAATAGAATAGTGTGATTTATTATGTTGGATTTAGAATTCAGACTTTGTTTAAACTAAAAATGAAAGATGTTTTGAGGCACGTATTAGTCTGTAAATATAGTCTAGTTAAAGGAATGTGAAAAGATTGAAATGTTTTACTGGAGCTAAAGCCTTTCTAAATAACCCAGATATCTGTAATTAGAGCAGCGGAATTTGTTTTTCAACTTAGTACTGTGTTTGTACTGGATGCATTTTTTTGTAACTTTTAGTAATCTTCTTTTCTCTGATCTTCTTGATACTGTCACAGAAGGGGAAAATGGACATTGGAGAAAAATCTCTTTAGTTTAGGATAGGTTACTTTTTACAATTTATATGTGTACAGATGGTTGATGCTAAATTAAGTAATGAGGAGAGAGCTTAAGAAAGCATTTTTGTTTTGAGAAATCATGCCAGTCATTTCTCTTGATATATTGACTCATGACTGTAAATATTTGGTGTGTTCTTATTGGTTACAACTACCCAAGTTGTGGTGAGGCTTCCAGAAACTGTAGGTGTTTCACTACATGACCACATACTGTAGCTAGCCAACTAAATGATGGCTGAAGAAACAATGACACAGAACTGTCAGGGATCTTAAAGGAAGTTGTGACTGTAAAGCTACAACTCCCTGCATGTGATGTGAACTTCATATTCCTAGTCACATTGCTGAACCTGTTATTCTCGCTTAGCTGCATTTTTAGATAGATATCTGTTAAAATTCCCAAATCACCTGTACTGTACATGTAACTTTGTCTCTATCAGTATTTTTCCATTAAATGCAGCTTTAAGGAATATTGTATATGGGAAAGAAATATGGCATATCACCAGAAACATTTACATAAAGAGATCTGATTGCTGTGATGTAAGAAAGTACTGTATGAAAAAAAAAATTAATTCCCTAGAAAGATATCTGTGGTGACATTTAGACTTTGATAGGCACTAAGAATCTTAGTAGTTTAGGGGATTTAGCATTAATCTGTAATCCTCAAATTTATATTTGACTCCCTTTCTTAGTCTCTATTCACTCCCAGCTCTAGGAGCTGTCCATTAAAACCAGTGCTGAAAGATAGGTCACAGTAATAATGATTTTTAGTAGGGTTCATGAAATAAGTTAAAAGAAGTTCATCTGAGCTCACAGAAAGGCCACAGCCCTATGAAAATTGATCCTGTAGATCCTGTAGATGTCCCTTCAAAATTAAAAAGTGTTAAACTTAAAAGTGATTTGATATTCTGAATGTAATAGTCCCTAATGTGCATAATAATAATAATATATTCTTGTTTTCTGGTTGAAATCCCTGGGTAATTTGACCTTTACCTTTTACAACTGTTATTTTTATTGCATGCAGTAAAGGTTTGTACTATTTTATTTGGACAGTTTTATTACACATACATATTCACAACTTCTGTCAGCAACCTAATGTTTCATGTTCCTACAACAACCTACAATGTAATTAAGAAATATAAAATGCAGTTGAATAACTATGTTCGGTTCACAGTTGTTTATCGAGTCGTTTGTTTTATAGCAATACAGAGAAGAAGTGTGACAGATTAATAATAAAAGTAAGAAAGCTTATTCTAAGGAGAATAAGGTGCAGATACCCATCTTTGCCACTGTGTGAAGGTTTTGTAACTTTCAATAAAATAAAAATGAACAGCTGCTTTTTCCTCAAAGATGTAACAATATCTGAGTTTAAAACTACTCAGATTAAATAATTAAGATTTGATTCCCTTTGTGAATAAATCATCAAAAACTGTAGAGCAATGTTATTTTGTTTTAAATAAACAAATAAACAAAACAATGAAATGCTTCACAATATATCATCTTCTTTAGTTTTGGACAAACACTTTTTTCCTTGTTTTAGTTTTACTGGCCAACTAAAACAACCTCTGATGAATTGTTTAAAAGTCTCACCTCCTAATTACTTTTTCTGAGCACAAGCCTTAAGAAAATAATTCAGAAACATGTTTTAAAGTACTGTATACACAAATAAAATGCTAGGATACTAAATTCATAATATAGCATACATATGTTCCTGTATAACAAATGCAAAAAAACAAAATTTTAAAAGTAAATTGTTTCACAGTCATGTCAGTTTTTTAGAATGCAACCCAAAAGACATAAAACTGGGATGTTATTGATGGCTCCAAAGCTTTCTTTCTTATCTTGACAGTATCTCAAAGCTGAACTGATGTCAACTGCCTATTTGCATTTAAATGGACATCCACACATCACCTCTCTGAACAAATTAAGAATTTTGAGGGCTCTGATTCTTTTGTTCTCCTGCCCTTGCCAGTAGCAATAAAGCCCATCAAAAGTCTTCTAACTAAAAGACAGATGTCAACAGATATATCTTGGATTGAATGCTTTTGTATCTTTCCTTATATCTTTGACTAGAATTGAGGTATTGCAACTTGAGCTAGAAAGGTGTCCCAACCTGCAACCACTCTGCTGCAGATTTTGTCTCTTACAAATGACTAAATGTAAATGTATTTACATGTAACTAAAAATTACAATGATAAAGAAATTATATAGTTTTAACATGCTATATCATTACTGTTTTATTGTATTAAAGGTAAATATATCTTTCAATTATATACTTTGTTAGGTCATGGATGACAGTTTTTTTTATCAGACTTTACCATATCTTGAAACAGATTAAAATAATTTTCAATTTATATTGGTTTGCATGTCATCATCATCATCACCATCATATGATCTCAGCATTTCAGATTTTAAAAATAGTACAAATCTTAATTTTAAAATATTTAAATATTTAGAATAGTTAAAAGAATATACAGCACACATAGATGGTTTCAAAATTACAGCACTAAATATAGGAATATAATAAAATAAAACATTCAACCTACTGTGTATTCTTCAGTGTTCTATTTTCACAGTGAACATTAAGAAATTGGTTACCCTGATATTGTTTGTGTCTTTGATTTTCAACATTATTTTTAGTCTGCAAATCTCCAAACAAAAAACAAGAGTAAAGAACCAAATGGTGCACTAGGTGTTTCTTCAAAAATGGCAGTGATACTTTTACAAATTAACTTTCTTTTTGTTCACAAATATGTACATGTAAATTACTGCTTTGTACTTATCAGTCAGTTTTTTACATTCATCTAAATACTATTAAAAATGTGTTTTTCATTACACAATTTAATACCACTCAAATTTGTTGGAAGTATATACAGTACAATCTTTGGCATATTTTAGGGAGATTTCAGTTATTCTTCAAAATATATTCCCTCAATCCAGGTTGTCCTAGTGTACAGCATCACACTGGGGCAGCAAGCCATTTTAATCAGATGCATAAATACCAAGTAGCAAAGATAGAGAGGGGATCTGCATGCAAGCAGCACCAATGCACAGAGCACGTACAACGCATCCATCTTAAAAAGTGATGCTAGTAAACACTTCATAGAGACAGTTGGTGCTTCACAGGATTCCATCAATACTGGCTGAACGTGCAAAATTAAGACTAATTTCACACTATGAGAGTTATGAGGCTTGTGGAGGTAACATAATATATCATATAACTCTTCACACCATAAATGGGACAAGCTTATTGCTTGTCCAGGATATTTTGTGGTAACTACAGTATACCATGTATGGAGAAGTATTCTGAGCAATTGATATCAAGTAGAAACCACTGTGCTGTATTTATACAAAACTAACATAAACTTAAGACTTTAATAGTTTTTTTTTTTCCTTCACAATACATTAACTGATAACCATCCATCCATTTTCTAACGGCTTTTTATATAGGGTATCATGCAGAAGCTGGAACCTATCCCAGCAAGCAGCAGGCACAAGGCAGGATACACCTTTGACATGACACCAGTCCATTGAAGGGCACACACAGACGCAAACACATACTGTACATATTCACACCAGAGCCAGTAATCCTAGAAGCCAATTAACCTACCAGAATGTTTTTTTTGTATTGTGGGAGGAAACCCATCCAAGGAGAACAAACAAACCCCATTCAAATAGCACCCGAAGTCCAGAATTAAACCTAAGGCCCAGCTCTGTGAGGCAGGAATGAAAGAAATCATACAAAGAAAAGAAAACATGCACTAATTAATTTTCAAATAAAGCAATATAATATAACAAACTACAAATTAAAAAGTGACAAATGAAGAAAATAGAGCTAAAAATCCCCATTATCCGCATTAAAAAAAGACGTTGCTACTATAGAATCAATTCAGATACAGTAAGTACAGCCAAATGCATTCCATGACACAGAGGAGTGTCCTACACTGACAGTCTGAAATCACTGAAACATTCTAGTATTGAACAACGTAATACAAGTTTTGAAAATCCTCAAAAGCGTTTTCAAAGTCAATCCAACAGATTTCTTCAGAATGAGCACTGAACCTGAATCAGAGGATGCAAGAGGAGACTATATAGAAATGCATTTAAATCCAGGAGCAGGAGGCACCTCTTTATCCAATGGGTTGTTAAAGTTTGCAACAAGCTATCCAGCTACTGTACATGGTTAAAGCCACTACCTTGGCTTCCTTCAAGAAAAATTTGGATGAAATATTTGGATCAATACACAAACATCCTACGGGCTGTATGTCCTTATATCATTTTTAACCTTTGTTATGTTCTTAATTACATTAATTTCTTAAGGTACAAAGAAGCCACTGACAACTCTGCCATATTTTTTCACTAGAAAAATATAATCTAGCTATAAAGCAATCCATAAGAACAATGTCTGCAAATGAATGCAACCAAGTGTGATTGAAGGGTGTCTTAATTTCTGCCCAGGTAAAACAGGTGCTTTGGGTGCAATTAGAACCATAAAAAATGTGTTGTGCCAGAAGATTGAAAGAAATCTAGGAATTTTTATTGAGAAGAAGTGCCTCAATGTCACAGTCATACTAGTCACATCTCAAAACATACAACCAAAAGTGATCACAGAACACTATGAATGTGGGTTGCTTTCAAGTACACCCTGAGGACATCTGTCAAACAGAAGGTCAGCAGCAATCTTCTTCTGGAATCACTGGTATGGTGTTCTGTATATTTAATATGTCATTTTAAAATAACTAACTGTTGTGCTAGGTTTTTAAAGGAAGAGAAAAAGTTTTTCCAGACTGCATTATTAGAAACCAGCTTGTCTGTCACTCCATACAAAGGCAACTGGGAGAGGACTGATTGAGATGAAAGTTATACAAAACAGAAACTAGACTAGGGGTCAACAACACACCTACAACACACATGCCATTATTGGCATACAAGAGGATTTTTAATGGCATATGCCATAACGGCAGCACACGCAATAAAAGTCTAATAAGCCACAGAGAAATTAAGTTAAAAAACCAATATAAACTGTACTTACCTGTTCTCTGCAACATGTTACCCAATGAAAGCTCTTTAGTGTGGAAAAAAAATAATTATGCTAATTTGGTTCATTATTTTTAGCAGGGCTAGTCTATTGTTTTCACAGGAAAGCTTGCATTTGGTGCTGCTGAGTTTTCACACTTGTGTGTAAAGTTATACATTTTGAACAAAATGGTGGTTGCTAAGAAAGCAAAATGAGATGTTTGCTCATTTTGGAGAGATGAAAATGGATTTGTTTGACATAAAGACCATGCAATATGTTCTCTATGTTGTGTTCTGAATTGCACAATAAAAAATGGGTTGCAAAACTAATGTTTCTAGCTGACATCACAACACATATAAATGAACTCAACTGCAGCTCAGACTGTTATGGATCTTTTTGAAACGTGGAAGGTATTCCATGTAAAACTCAGGACACTGAGACTTCAACTTTCTGCTATTTACAACATCTTAACTTTCAAAACATTGCTCAATCCATGTTGTTTGGAGTGTAAATGTGAGAACTGGCATAGCAATTTTCTGTCAGATTTCAGGATTTATGATGTTTTGTCTTGATGTTTTCTTTTCTGATTAAACAAGACAGCTCTGATACCAGCAACATGGATTTTTCAGCAAGGATCACATTGATATGGTATGACATGCATGTTAATATGTTAATTTTAGATATTATATTTTAATATTATTTTTCTTGATCAAAATGTAAGTAGTGCTATGATTGACATTAAAAAAAGTATAAATAGTGTGCAAATCTGGTGCATCAGCTAACTCTTGGCAAGCCCCTTCTGAAAGGTTGCCAACCCTTGACCTAGGCCCTTTGTGGTGAATAAAAATCGATTAGATCAGGTAGGAGGGCAAAGTACGAGGGAGTGAGCAAACTCTAAAATATATGAAAAAGTACAGCTCAAGAAGGGTGTAAGTGAAACATTGAAATCTGTGCAGGCTATGGTCATCATACAGTATACAGTATGTCATCAAAATTATGAACATTCCTTAATGACCAGAGAGGGTTAGTAAAGAGGTGAGAATCATGAGTAAGATGTATGTATTCCATTACAATGAGAGCTTATGGAATTTCCAGGTTCTGCCAAGCAAACAATTTACTTTCTTCCAATGTTTTCAATGATTAGACCCATTTAAAGGGAGATGATCTTGGCAGTAGAACAGAAAAGTTCCTGGAGTCTAATTGGCTTAATTAAAGCTTCCTCAATTGGGTGCCATGAGGTTGACACTCCTGAATCCAATCATGTTATTAAAACCCTTAAGTGAAAAGCCCAGTAGTACTATTTAAAATTAGCCACAGCCAGGCTACCTTAAGCTTTGAAGTGCTATAAAGCTGTCAGAAAGACCTTGACCATTTGAAATGTTGCTAGCACAGAGAAAGGGAGTTTCAATAATAATTTTCCATCAGGAACCAACATGCCGTTTAATGGTGGGTTAGTGAGAGAAATAATACTGTAAGAAGCAAAGGATCATAATTTCTGTTATGAAGCAAAAGTAAAAACAAAGCAAAGGAGCATAATGAATCCCCCATGTAATAGACTGACCTCATTATCTGCAGCATTAAGAGTAATCCATGGCTTTCAATCTCTTACTACCAGAGCAGAGTTCAAAAGGTTACCGTATTTAAACCAATATGTTCCACCCGTCTTTAGACAATTCTATTTACACCCACAATACAATCTGTACCACTGTTCAAAAAAATGGCATTGAATGGATGCAAGACCACAAACATGAACCATGAAACAGAAAAAAAATATTTAAAAAATACACTACTTACTGCGTGAGGGTTCACATCCTTATTTTATGCTTACATTTCCTAAGAATCTATTAGTATTTATTATTATGTTTGCGTAATAATACAGATCTAATATATTTGTTAATAAAACCAGAGTTTATAAGAGAATTTTCTTCCAATAACTTGTGGCAAACCAGCCTCGTCACACCCAAGGGCACATTCTATGAAGTAAAGGAAAAGTTGACCAAGAAGTCACCTAACTGAGTAAATCACAGTCTAGCCACAAGGATAAGGCTGCCCCAACCTCCTCTCCCTATTCTGGGGAGTGAGCTAAGGAGCTGCTGTGAGATGTAAGAGGAGGATGCGGTAGACATACGCAAAGGGAAGACCTGGGTACGAGACTTACATAGGTGAATGGAAGTGTGCAAGATTAGGATCTAATCCTCCTCCCAGACATCTATTTTAAACTCACACTTATATAGTGCTTTTCTGGATACTCCACATAAAGCGCTTTACAGGTAACGGGGACTTTCCTCCACCACCAGCAATGTGCAGCCCCACCTGGATGATGCGACGACAGCCAAAGTGTGCCAGTCTGCTCAACACAACTATCAATGGGGAGGAGAACAGAGTAATGAAGCCAATTCATGGATGGGGATTATTAGGAGGCCATGATTGGTAAAGGCCAATGGGAAATTTGGCCAGGGCCAAAGTAACACCCCTACTCTTTTTGAGAAATACCCTGGGATTTTTAATGACCACAGAGAGCCAGGACCTCAGTTTTATATCTCAGTCGAAGGATGGCGCCTTTTTACAGTATAGTGTCCCCATCACTATACTGTGGCATTAGGACCCACACAGACCGCAGGGTGAGCACCCCCTGCTGGTCCCACTAACGGCTCTTCCAGCAGCAACCTTAGTTTTTCCCAAGAGGTCTCCAATCCAGGTACTAACCAGGCTCACACCTGCTTAGCTTCAGTGGGTTACCAGCTATTAGCTGCAGGGTTATACAGCTGCTGGCTAGTGGTGTCCTCTGAACTGCTGGAGGTGAGAATGGATAGTCCTCAAATTGTCACCAACAGCTTTGGCTTCAGATGATGGACTGATTTTTGTACTATATATCTGAAACAATATTTTGAATATATTAGAAACTTATTAGTGGTTACTATTGTTTTGAACAAGGAACTGCATTTACTGTAGATCTACTTATCTTCACACAGCAATGTAGTAGTGGTCATCCAGACATTTTAATGAATGAGAAGGTCAAATAGCCTTCTGAGTTTCATTCTGAAAGCCTTTTGATCTGAACAACGTTAAATGTTAGACCAACCGTGGCTCTTTGTGAGTTACTTATGTTAAAAACACCTAGAAATGCCTGATGTATAAATTGTTCATATTAGTCATGGTCATATCTTCTCCCAGCACTCAGCATGTACGCAGTAGATCATATGCTGTTCAGTAGCTGAACAGTTGCCCCACTCTGCTTCTTTCTTCCCCCCCTGCAGTTTTTCTTTCATTACTCCATGTTAGTCAGCTGCTTATTATCTATGGCTAAAAATACTTTCCCATAGCTCTGAAAGACCCTACGGGAAGGGTTTTAGAAGACACAAGGGGACCAAGGTCACCAGCTAAATGAAAAGAAATATCTAAATATAAACAGGCAGTTATGGGCAGAATAGAAGTTAACACAAACCTGCAGTATTCTGGTAAAACAGTATTACTACTTAAATTTTCTTGAGACCCTTCTGTTGTTATTTTACTCTTGATTTTAATAAGAAGGACTCCCAAAGCAATTTAATGAACATGGATATTGGAATATCACATTGAAAAACTAAGCTGCTGAAATGAAGTGGTAATGAATTATACAGGAGGGTGGTTTAATTAGCTTTTTATTTCTTCCTTGGGCATCCTGGAAGCTTGCAGATTGATGGTTTCCTGAGGAGTGACAGATTTTTGGGTGAATAGCAGACTGAAAATGGAGCAAAATGTACAGCAGGCTAACCTGTCAAGTGCTCTCCTAATGGTCTCTCCTTTGGGTCAGGTCAGTTGATTCAAGTCTGATTGATTTTATGCATCTAAAATTAGGCGGAGGCAGCCAGACGTCCTTTTGCATCACAGGGGAAGAAATAATGTTCTCTAGGAGCTTGTTATTTCACTACTCTTTAGGGTAATACGGCTGTTATTAGTTTGACCTTCCTTAGTTGTCCTTTTAGGCCCATTCATTGCCTTTGAGATGAGGTGTAATGCACAGAGAATGCACTGTGTGCTGGAAAAGTGTTCAGCTCATTTACAGTCAGTTTGGATGAAAGCAGCATGTGGCAACCAAGGCATGGAAGAGAAAATAAAGGCCAAAACAAATAATCCTTAAACAGATTATGTTCCACTATGAGATTAAAATAAAAAAAAAAGCTTTAATGAAGAAAAAAAAAAGAAATCAACAGCACCCCGGGTTGATATATTTGATCCACTTTTTCTTTTTTAAAAAAAATTTGAACAGGGACTAATCCAGGAAGACTGGTGCCATGATCCAATATTTTGTTTTTAACAAACACAAAGCATGGTAGATACAGAACATCTGCTGCTGAATCAGAAGCAAAATGACCTTTTGCATGAGAGCTCGAGCATTGTCTGCATGCATTTACACTAAACTTCACAGCTCACACGTATAATATATCTGTTTGCAGAGTGTCGGCTTCGGAAGTGCTCCTGTAAAATTTAAGAACCTTTAAAAATGTTTTTATAATATTATATAAATTGGAAATCTAATATCACAAGTTTAGGACTTCATGAAATCTGTGTAATCACAATAATAAAAAAGACTGTGGCTTTGATGTATTACAGTAATCTTAGTCATTCTTTCTATAAAAAGAAAAATGCAGTAGAATAAAGAAGTACTGCAGTATCATGTATTGCAAACGACTACATGCATTTTTAAAGTATATTGTGTTCCATACTGTCATACTAATGGATTAGATTTGTGTTTCAATAAATACATAAAAATTTGGGCCTTGATCCATGAATCAGCATCTTGACAAACAGCATAGCAGATGGCTTACATACGGATTTCAAGAGGACAAACAGGATTCTGTAGATTATTAAATGCAGATGCTTTTAAAATTCATAAATGCAATATTCAAATTATTCTTGCATTTCCCTTTTGTCAAACATGCCAAGACTGACAGAAGTGATACATTTATGCTGATAGAACCCATAACTAATGTTGAAACAGCCTGTTCTGAGGTAATGATTGACAAGCTATTCAAGCTTTCTAAACAGAAAAGTAAACAGTAGATGACCCACAGTTCATTTTTTATTGATAGCAAATGTTCAGCAACACTTTGTGAAGAAATGCTATTCACTGACATTCAACAGCACTAGCAGTGTATTAAAGGTTTAATGACTGGCGTTTGAAAACCTGTCATTATTATACTAATAACTAGCTTCAGAACTATTTTCATTGTTTCCATTATAATTATGTATTCCTCATTTACTCTGCCGATAGTACTTTCCTGCCATATTGCTTAAAACTCTAATACGTATTGTGCTGCCTATCCCTTTAAAGCTTTTCTAGTGATGATTCAACATTTCTTATATTAAGTGCAATTTAATACTTTCTGTGGAAAGAGAAAAGCTAATTGAAATAATTTAGAATTCTGAAGAAGTAAAAGATGATGATGAGGAAGAAAATAAATGAGGAGGTGAAACAAGAAAAGAACAAGAAGAGAAACGATATGGAAAAAACTAAACTTTATGGGCAAAAGAATGTGGAATGACATCTCAATAATTAAAAAAAATATATATGTGTTATTACATGTAATGATAATTAATTGCTTTTAAATGAGATATTTCATTCCAAAGGATCTGCAAGTGCTTTATGGAGGACACCCACTTCATCTACCATTGAAGTACACCACCCACCTAGCTAAAGTATGGCAGCCATTATGTGCTAGCAGTCCTACTACATTGCAGTTCAGGTAGAGCAGTAAGAAATTCTTTCACCTATTTTCACCAAGGGAGTGCATTCAAAAGGCTCAAGTGGATTTTACATCCCCAGGAAGGATTTTATCCAGAGAACCTGGTTAAATAGCCCTTCCCTTTTGGAAATTTCCATGACATCTTTAATATACAAGTAGTCGGACCTTGGTTTAATTTCATGATTTAATTTCATTTAAGTGCTGATTCTACAGCAATGTGTGTCTTTCCCCCATTCTGGGTCATTGACTTGGAAATGTGGTACAGAGGGAGTAGTGCCCCTTAGTGGTCCACCAAACACCACTTGCAGCTGCAATCTGTTTATCTGTGTCCTTGAGAGCTATCCCTGTATTTTACTCATTTACAGTACATGTGCTGTATTTTAAGGTGTTACCATATATTCATTTGTACAAGTGCTTGATGTTGTGTAATAAAGTTTTGTTTGAAGCCATGCATTAGTAGGGTGTTCATGATGGCTTCTTTGTATACTGTAATTCAGCAACTGATTCCTTTGTTAGTTTCAGTGTTTCATTTCTTGTTATTCAGAAAATGCTTATTCCACACTTGGCAGACACTTGGTAGTTTGGAATAAAAAGACGAAAATGACAAGAAAAAATGAGAGGATTTAAAATGTCCATTATTGATGTCTACAAGAAGTGCTGCAGAATCCTCCTCTCAGATGTTCTTTGTCTTTGTTTAGCAGCAGATAGAGCTTGGCTGGCTAATAACCACTTCTCATTGAATATGTCTCTAACTTGAGAAAGAAAATGAAAGCCTCCTGTCATCTCAGGCTGCAGACTTAGAACATTAGACCCCATATGTATGTGTGCACTCAAAACTGTCGGGACACACAACAGCAGAGTGGGACATTGTGAAAAATTCACCTGGAGCTTAAACTGATTATAGCATCCGAGCAGGCAGACAGGAAGAGGGCTATTTCTAGGGTGTGTGGATGATTTATTGAAGTTCCAGTGTGCTGCTGTTGTTCCCTGTACTGTATGTCTTTCAAGCAGGCTTCTAGCTTTAATCTAGCTTTAACAAGGGAAACTTTTCAGGTTTCTTCTGGATTTTTGAGAGCATGCATTCCCTATTAATACTTTGAGGCTCAATCTTATAAAAGTGCAACCATAAAAAGATGATCCCAATTATTTTTTCAGTGGCCTCATAAAGCTACTGTATGTACAGATTTTGCCAATTACTAAGAATTAAACCTATTTATACTGTATATACAGTACACAAACATAGATTCATCCATTTTGAATGTGTGCTTCACACATTCACACAGAATACAAGGTTACAATGAGGCAGAGCCTCAGGAAATGACCTCAGTAGGAAATAGGTGAAAGGAAAGCTCTGCACTAGACAAGTCAGAACATCAAATACTGTATGACAGCAATGTCCAAGAGGTGGTACAGGAATGAATCTGGGACCAATATGAAATCTATATCCTTGTGAAGCAATTCCAGAAGTTTGTAAAAGAGCAAGGAGACTGAAAACTTAAAACACACTACAAACAATTCTGTGAAAAAATGATAAATATCAAATATATAGAGTATTTATCTAATATATAGATACATTAACATAATATCTGTTCTTAAGGAGCACTGTGTTTAGGTGCAACACATCCCAATGTAGACAGGCAGGAAAACACATTTCTTATGAACAGTCTCACATGTGTCATTTACTTTTAAAGACAGTAATCAGAAATTGTGCATAATGGCCCCAAACCTATTCTTTTTTATGGGTGAGAAACATCCTGAGGAATACACCTATCTTGACTTCCCAGGATTGGTTTTAGCTTTAGGCAAGGACGAGCCTGAGCTTTGTCTGCTGAATATAAAGACAATTACTGTACCTCCCAGGACTCAAATCATTTGAAGACAAGACTGCTGTGTCTAAAAGGATAAATGCTGTGTCTTTCATTTAGGGAAACGAAAGAAAATAATGGCAAAATTGGATAGTGTGCATGTGCATTTTCTACATCCATTTAAGCACTTAGAACTAAAAAGCTGTCTTGTTCAACAAGCAGGTACAAGCAATATGTGGAACAGACCACCATTACCTGAAGATCATATTTTCTAATGTCTCCAATGTAAGCACTCATTTTCACTGTGTGTCAGGCCATTGAAGTAATAAGCCATAATAAAAGTCAATGCATAAGCTATCTACAGATTTAAGAATAGTAAAGCAGAAGCTTTTATTACTTTCCAAAGTATTTATAAACTGTCAGATCCAGTGCCTGCTAATAACAAGGTAGTGAAAAGAGGGGCATCCTAATCTTAAATTGTGTGTGTAAGGACTATTTATAATTCACAGAGCTATCAGTTTTGTGATGCAGCTTGCAAAAACTGGAGACTGTTCTTCTTAATTCAGGCACTGTTGTTTAGCATTCAATTTTTTTCTTCCATATTCCATATTCCATTCCATATTTTCCCTTTTCTTTCTTCAAACATTTGCAGATCATTACATGAGATTTAATTTGGTAAACCAGTGATATGGTAGAAGACCTGCCAGTGTGATAAGATGGACATAAAACATGCTGTACTGTATGTTATGATTTCCTTGTACCATGAAAACCACAAAAACGGAATCTGAATGGTACCCATACTCGTGTGTCACTGTTGTTTTCACATACTGTATATTAAACTGTTAACTTGTGAGAACATAAAATGAGTTCAAAGTGCATCATATTTAGACTGCTGTGCATGTACTAATAAGATATGTGATTTTAACCATTCATTATCACTGTTTTTCTTTTGTAATAATAATTGTATTTCTTCACTTAACACAGGATTTTCAAATATAATCTACTATGCCATGGTTTTGATTTTTAGATTGCTATGTCAAATTGAGATTATATAAATTAGTTTTTCCTTTTTTCCCTAGAGTGTAAAAAATGACTCTAATGCTTCACATGACCTTAAATCTGCAGAGTGTTTGAACAGTATCCATTTGGATACAGAGCTCTTGACCTGTATGTCATTGGTTTAAATCCAATTCAGCATAGGCAGATTGTGATGGGGAATCATTTTCCCTGCTCTATATATTTATGCAGACACTTACAAAATATGTTCCAGAAGATATGATCAGAGCAGGAGAAATACCTGCCCTGTCCTTCATACACTGGCTATCGCCAAATATACTGTAATACCTATTTTCTATTTTGTGTGGTTGAAGGAGGAATAAAACTCTAGATTATTGCTAGTATTAGCATAGGTTTTAAATGCATACTTTATAGCACTTGTGGAAGATGACAAACTTTTTATTTTTTAATACTGTATACAGTATATCAATACTAAAGGTTGTGTCTAGACCTCTTCACCCACACTAAATTTGGAATAAGACTTGAGAATATATTGAAAAGCTTAATGATTTGCAAAAGAGCACCTAACTTACTGAAAGAAAACTTTCTTACACTTTTTTTCATATATATATATTTTTTTGTTGTATGTCTAACTTTGCACAAAATACAGCAGTGTCAATAGAGACTGCAGTGAGGCAGACCAAAATGAGTGACTTCCATTATGACAGCTGAATTCTGTGAGTCACCTTTCTTCATTATAATTTTAATGAGCTCCTGTTTCCCCTTGACGTGATTTTATCTAGATTTGTAGAGCAGTCACTGTCTAGGAACATAACTAACGTGTCCTTACGATCATGCACAATGGCTTGCAGATCTCGCAGAACTTCCAGAGATGTCCCAGCACCTCTGATATTTATTTATACTGTAGATACAGTACATATATGACATGTATGCAATGCATAGTGCCATGCTTTTTTGCTCCTGTTAGAAAAGGGTAAAATGCTTGTGCAAAATAATTACTTGTTTAGGATTTCCATTTTTTTAATTAAACTTTTCTAACACAAATGTTGATAATACATAGATTTTTTTCTCCCATTATATATTTTCAATGGATAGAGATAAGCTAATGTATCTATACTGTAATTGCAGAAGAGTTGTTCTTGCTCACTCAGATAAACAATCAGCATTTCTAGTATAAGGTCAAATTAAAGTAGAATCAAAGAATAAGATCTTTCCTTTTTGAGCTACAAAGTATTATCACATCTTTTATATGATCATTGTTTAGATATGTGTGCTATTCAGAAGGTTCAGGAGAGAAAAATACAGCTCCCATTTGTACAGTATCGTACTACGACAGTACCAGTGGGGTCAGTTGTAGCTGGTAGTTGTCCTGTTGGAAAGCCTGAAAGACTGAAATCGATCCTGTATTATTGCTTGTACTTCTTATGACAGTAGCTCCTGTCAACGTTCATGATTCTTAAATCAGCATGTGAGTTTTGTGCCCCAGTGGGTGGACTACAGCATCAGGACTAGCCTCTCTGCCAGTTGCCCAGAGCATGATCTCTCTCTGGGTTTGTTTTGTTCGGCTGTCACGACTCCTGGGCTACATCTTTTCTCATTCTACTGCCTCTGGTATGCTTTTAGAGGTCACACCAGCCTCCGCTCTGTCACAATGTGTTAGGTAGCCCAGCTGGGTTTTCTTCCAGCCAAAAATCCCTGTTGTTCTCTGAAATGTTGTTCAAAAGCAGAATTACTTTAAATGTAATGAAATGCAACAGTGCTACTGCTTAAAAAAACACCCTTTCTCTGTATTTATAATTTCACATTTTAAACATATTTCAGCTGTTAATTACAAGCCAGCTTGATCAGTGGTTTTGGGCCATGGGAAATGCTTTTAAATGGTACTGAAAATATTTCTGTACTATTTAACATGTCCTTTATGTACAATAAACAGCATTATTCTCCCATAGCAGGTACAGCACAGTGTCATTTTTGTTCTATTGATCTATCTTATAATAAAGTAATGATTTACTGATGAAGAAATAACCAATTTCCGATATTAAAAAGACTATAACAAATTAAAGTGATATAACGAATTAAATTGATTTATGCTGAGTACTAAAACAAGCAATAGGTTAAACCTTTGCAGTAAAGACTTAAATGCAGGGCATGTAAAAGAGGAATACAAGTGCAGATTAATGTAATAGAAGAAAACATCCAACGATCCAAATGCAGTTGCATCTGATATTTTCACATTTTGCCCCATGTCAGGTCTGATGTATACAGCCTAGAACAGTTCTGTTTATATGTGGGAACTACTGTATATGCTAGGCAAATCTAATAGGTAGAGGTGTGCTCATTGTAACAGTTAGATATTTGTATCAAACCCTCTTTAAAATGCTGAAACCTCTTTATAAAACCAAAATCCACTGCACAGTATAAAAGTAACTCAATAACCCTTGACTGATCTCTTAAGGTGCAGGTAGAATCCCTGAGATTGATCCAAAATCAGCTAGTTAATTCTTAAAAGCAGTAAATAAACAAGTTATTGTGAATGACCAAGGAAGAGATTCTGGTCTATTTTTCTAGACAGCTAAAAACGGTGTTCTGGACCTAGCATATTGGTAACCACCTTGGAAATTTGGCCTGATACTTTTTCATTATTTTCACACTAATGGCTGAAGCTCAGTTCTCATTTGCAAGCAACTAAATTTGGCAAAGGAGATGTCTCAGTAAATGATGGATAAATGGTTTGGATACTAATCGATTCTAAGAGCAAAAATACAGGTTTAAGCGATTTGTTTAGGTCTGGTGTCCTGCAGCATCCTACTTATTTTATTTTTTCCACAAAACAGATATGATATACAGTAACTTCTCCTTTGTACTAATGCTAATGTGAACATACAGTAACAGTTAAGAGGTGGTCGTATAATCGAAAGCAAGCCCTGCCGTAATTATAAGCAACTACAATGGGTTAAACAAGAATGCTTTAGCCCAAATGGTGTGCTACACACCACCAGTCTAATTGAAGTTCTAGTAGTGACATGCAGAATGTAAATAGGGCTACATCGGTGTTAAACTACAGTAGGTATGAGCTCGTTACAAGCTATAGTACATACAGTACACTGTACTGTTACAACACAAAGAGCAGCTAGACAAAAACAGTCTAATTCCATGTAATGTTTGTTTTGATTACAGTATTGCATTAATCTATATACTATATATAGTATAGTGGAAATGTAAATATTAGTAGTTCTGGTAGTTTCACAATGCTAGAAAGTGAAAAAAAATCCACTTTGCGTAGATAATCCAATATAAATCCAAGCTTAGTAACCATGGGGAAATGTTTAGGGTTTGTCAGGGCTTGTCAGATAGATAGATAGATACTTTATTGATCCCGTGAGGGAAATTGCAGTGCAACAGCAGCTTAACACACACAACACAGCCACAGTGTAACAAATTATATAATAATAGTACAATACATACAATACAATACAAGAGTTACTCACAGTCCGGACGCACAAGAACAAACTAGAACAGAACAGTACACAGAAAATCGTATCACACTCATATCACACATATGAATATAAATATAGATGTAACTATAGATATAAATATAAATGTATTGCACAGGTCCCTGGCATATATTGCACAAAAAGTGGTTGTAAACGGGAAAAAGAAAAAAAGAAAAAGAAAGAGAACAGATGTAGCAGTAGATGTGTAGATGCGTTTAGTCCAGAAACAGGTCACTGTCGATGTTGCCTCTGCCAAGACGCAAGGTGGATGCGTTGTACAGTCTTATGGCAGACGGCAAGAATGACCTCCTGTAGCGCTCCCTGTCGCACCGTGGATGAATCAGTCTATTGCTGAACGTGCTCTTCATTCCTGCCAGCCTGTCAAAGAGGGGATGGGAGAAGTTGTCCATGATGGCCTCTAGTTTGGACCTCATTCTCCTCTCAGCCACTACCTCCAAGGAGTCCAGGTCGAACCCAATGACAGAGCTTGCTCTCCTGATGAGCTTGTTCAGCCTTTTGGAATCTACTGCTCTAATCCCAGAGCCCCAGCACACCACTGCGTAGAAAATGGCACTCGCTACCACCGACTGATAGAACATGTGTAGCATCTTACTACACACATTGAAGGACCTGAGCCTCCTCAAGAAGTAGAGTCGGCTCTGTCCCTTCTTATAGATGGCCTCGATGTTCTTAGACCATTCCAGTCTATCGTCGATGTGCACTCCCAGGTACTTGTACGAGTCCACCATCTCCACGCCACTCCCATGGATGTAGACAGGAGTAGGTTTGACCTTTTTCCTCCTGAAATCTACCACCAGTTCCTTTGTCTTCGTCACATTCAGTTCCAAGTGGTTCACCCCACACCACTCCACAAAGCTGCTGACCAGTCCTCTGTACTCCTCCTCCTGCTCACCCTTGATACATCCCACAATTGCAGAGTCATCTGAGAACTTCTGCAGGTGGCATGACTTTGAGTTGTACTTAAAGTCCGAAGTATAGAGGGTGAAGAGGAATGGAGAAAGAACTGTCCCTTGAGGTGCCCCTGTGTTACTCACTACCTGTTCAGACACACAGTTCTGAAGTCTCACAGACTGTGGTCTGCCTGTCAGGTAGTCAGTGATCCACGAGGTCGTGGAGGCATCGACTTGCATCTCCTCCAGCTTCCTCCTTAGAAGTAAGGGCTGGATGGTATTGAAGGCACTGGAGAAGTCGAAAAACATGATCCTTACAGTGTTGCCAGCCCTGTCCAGGTGTGAGTAGGCCCTTTGCAGCATGTAGATGATCGCATCCTCCACACCAACACTGGGCTGGTAGGCAAACTGTAGGGTGTCCAGTGATGAGCTGACCAGGGGTCTCAGGTGGGATAAGACCAGCCTCTCCAGTGTCTTCATGATGTGAGAAGTCAGTGCAACTGGTCTGTAGTCGTTGAGGACAGAAGGGCGCCCTTTCTTTGGTACCGGGACCAGGCATGATGTCTTGTGTGACATAGCTAGTTTTAATCAGTGAAATGGATGTCTTTACAGGTATATATCTTACTAGGAATACCTTTCAGGGTTCAGGGCTTCATGTTTTCAGGGTTATGAATTGTTTTTAAGATCAAGTTGTTGCAATAAATTTTATAAGTAGAGTTTTTCTTTAAAGACATCTTTAAATCTAGCTTGAAGAACTATCCTTCGAGAGTGCTGGGACAGTGTAGTTTAAATAAGCATTTTCAATAGGAAGTCTGGTGAAAAAAATATGACTGATAACCACAACTCATAAGGATATTTATTTTTTCTAAACTCAATACTGTTCTACTCTCTTGGGTGAATCAAAAACATTTATAGTATCAAACTTCTGTATTTTGAAGGAGCAAACATATAGTGATAATTGGCTGACAGGTGTCTCTTGATGGTCAGGTGTTTGTTGTTGGGTAATTAAGCAGTCTAAAGAGAAATGTGAATATCCTGCCCCTGTCTTGCTTTGACTTGAATTTGTATTTAAATGCAAAAAAAAAAAAAAAGAAAGCTGAAGAACTTGAAGAAAAGAAGATAAGTTTGAAGCTGAAAGAATAAAGCATTGAGCCAGAAGAGTTTTGGAACAAAGTTTTATATACAAACAAAATCAAAATAAACCTTTACCAATGTACTGGAAAGCTTAAAGAGCAAAGAAAGAAAGGAACTGCAGATGCTCCAAAGAACACCCCCTCATCTGTGAAGCATGGTGAAGGTAATTACTCGTCTTTATTGATGATGTAACTATTGTTTACAGCACCAGACTGAAATTAGAAGTTTATAGAAATATTTTGTCTGCTTATGTAGAGTTCCTTACTCACTGGGCATCACTTCACTGTGCAACATGACAATAATCCAAAGCATACAGCCAATGTAACTAAGGAGTTCATCAGAAGAAAAACTGGAAAATCTTAGACTGTCAATTTTAAAATTTAAATCCTTTATTGAAAGTTGATGTGCCCCAATACTTATGATAATTTGAATTCAAATAGTTGAATGCAGAGTATGTTTTTTACTTATTAATCTCAAGCTAACAAATACAAATTGCTTTAAAGCATACATTAGCTTTGACCTTGCTGACTTTTGACTTATTCCACTACTTTTAAAGACCAGTGTAGTAGTTAAACTGAGATTTATTTTCCATTTATTCTCCATCTCATCCTGTTTTCCAAGATTGTTCCTCAGTTAAATCATTGGCTCTCCATTTGACATATACTGTAGTATTACTCTAGCTTTCTCTAGATTTTGTGCATATATTTTAATGCTATAGAAAATGCATAAGTTGCAGTATATAATAGGTTCCATGAATATTTGGACACATTTTGTCCACAATCTAGAGTTTTAAGAGACTGTAGGCTATAAAGATATTTGACATTGCAAAGGCAGTATGAGAATATTATTTTCTGATTCAGTCAGTGAAGCTCCTTTAACTGCCATAAGGCATTTAAAACTGATTTTGCATATGCAGAGCTAATTGCTTTCAAGTAATGAATGAATCCTATGTGTAATGATATGTTGTATTCAATTTGAATTTACTCTTACAACCAGCTCATGGTTCACTGCACTACTGTGTCATATGAATTTCGAAGCACATTGAATCTAGTTTGAGTGCTAGCTGGGAATAGGTTGAGACAGAATCTTTGCTCATAATTTCCTATCCTTTATTTTAATTCAGGGACAGGCATCTCCAGTCCATGTGTCCAGCAGGTTCTATGCTTACTTGTCAGTTTGCATGGTAACAAAACAAATTAAAGTCTGTAGATGAAGATGTTAGCATGGACATCAATACTTTGTTTAACATCATTAGTGACAGAACAGACAATTACAGATCTGTTTCCTTAAAGATTTTACAATTAGATGTATCCTTATCTCCTTCCAATATTTTCTAATTAACCTCACAGACAAATTTAACAGAATTATGAGTCATATGCATGGACCCAATTTCCCACAGTATAAAATCTATGTTTTCTTTGCAACTAAATTACCACAGATCTCTCTGAAATTGCATTCCTTTGCAAACCTCAGTTTATTTACACAAATAATTAATTTCCTTATGTTTTACAAGACATTCTTATCAAAGAAGACAACTGAAAACTTTTTTAATAGGTTTAACCTAATGCTTATTGCTGATCTTATACAGTAGCAAGAGAATTTTTTTAATAAATAAATATATAATGTTTTTGATAAACATGAATTTGAGCTTGGCAGCAATGCAACAGATTATTTGAGAAAGGTTTTGTTCAGAGAATTGTGGACTCAAATGGGAATGCTACTTGAATCTTAATCATGACACTACCTTTGACATTCCTATTTGTGAGGCGTAATTTTATCAAAGTCACCATTTAATGTGAATTCTGTTTACTTAAACGGTATGTTTTTTAACTATAGCTTTAATTCACTTTAAATTTGTTTTACAATTGAAGGGCCTGATATGGGAAAACAATTCAAGACAGCCGTGAGAAATATCTAAACATTATGGGTCATTTAATCAAAACACTTAGGCATTTAAACTCCTATAGAAAGAGATTTCCTGTGTCAATTTAAGCACATCAGTGTTCTGACTATAGAATACTATTTATCTCTTTATATGAAAATACAATACCTTCAGCTATTAAACTCTTTATTGCGTAGTCAAACTAAAATCATTACTAGTATCACTACTACTAACATGACATTTGTGTTGCTTTCATAAAACATGGTGTTCTAGGTCACAGTATTGAAGGATTTCTAAATATGCATGCCTCAAGTGCTAAAATGTAACCACTATCGAAAGATGTTAGTAGACTCAGAAGCTGTAACTTCTGCTGTGTTTTGATGTTGTAAGTCCTCATGTATATTACAGTATTACTCTACAATGGGACTCACTAACCTACTAGGCATAGTAGGTCTGAGCACAAGGGACATTGAGTATTTTACTGTTGTTTCTCAAAAACACTATGCAGT
Organism: Atractosteus spatula; assembly: GCF_055471065.1. NCBI lineage: Eukaryota > Metazoa > Chordata > Actinopteri > Semionotiformes > Lepisosteidae > Atractosteus > Atractosteus spatula. The sequence goes on along the minus strand of NC_142713.1, from coordinate 25,290,644 downwards.
ACAATACTTGATTGCAGGTCAAAAGCCAGCAGCTACATCATCCTGCAACTCACAACTGGCAACCCATGGAAACTAAGCAGTTGTCAGCCTGGCCAGTACCTGAATGGGAGACCTCCTAGGAAAGCTAAGGTTGCTGTTGGAAGAGGTGTTAATGGGGTCAGTAGGGGGTGCTCACCCTGCGGTGTGTGTGTGTCCTAATGTCCCGATATAGTTACAGGGACACTTTACCATTAAAAAGCGCCATCTATGAATTATATAATAATCCCCATCTATGAATTGGATTCATCATTCTGTTTCCTCCCCACTGATAACGAATGTGTACTGAGTGTTCTGGTGCACTATGGCTGCTGTTGCATCATCCAGGGTGGGGCTACATATTGGTGGTGGAAGGAAGTACCCATTACCTGTAAAGCGCTTTGAATGGAGTGTCCATAAAGTGAATTATTATTATCATTATTATTATTATTATTATTATCAGAAGCAGTTCTTCGCTCTTATATCCTCCAAAACTGCAACTTATAACACAATTACTTTTCAAGAAGCAATAGGGTAACAAATAATTTTTAATATTTACACTTTTAGCTATTATTTAGACCCCCAAGTCACCGAGATGCTTTGAGTCTCACATTGTCAAGTGATAAACAAGATAATGCAGGAATGATTTGATATTAAACAAAACATAATATTCACCCATCCATTTTCGAACTGCGCTATCCAATTCAGGGTTGTATGGGAGCTGGAGTTGCTGGAGCGAGCAACTGGTGCACGACAGGGTACACCCCCTATAGGAGGCCTGTCCAACACAGGGCAGACAGACGCAAACACATTCACTCCAGGGCCATTTTTCCCAGAAGCCAATTAATCGAGCAGTACTGTATGTCTTTGGCTACAGAAGGAAACCGGAGAGACTCGAGGAAACCCACAGGAACATGGTGAAAACATACAAACTCCAGGTCAGGAATTGAACTCACAACCTCAGTGCTGTAAGGCAGCAACACTAACCACCGCATCACCATGCCGCCCAAGAACATAATATTCATTACTTTTTCTTGGGAGTGTTATAAAGAGAGTACTTATATGTGGAGAAAGGTTAGAATAAGTTATTGGCATACACTAGCCAATAACTTATTCTAACTTCTTATGCCAGCTGGGTATTTCTAGGTCAGCTGATGGAATTCAGATCTTGAAGAAACTAGCTGGGGTAGAGATAATGCAAATGAGTCGCTTTTACTCTTTAATCTAAAAGTAGGTTTTAAGTGTGAGTCACAAAAGACATCAGCTTCTTCTCCTAGTAAAGCTGCCCTGGTTGTCATGGAAGCGTCTGAAGTTTTTCTTCCTTCTAAAACATGTAAAAGTCAAATGGAGTGCAGGAGGAAACTTAGGAGATATCTTTATCAGACAGAGCTAAAACATGCATTCATCTTGGAACACCTGAGGAATTTTTTTCCCTCTGAGAAATAACAAACAGATAATTGTGTTTGTCTTTGAATAAAACATAGGTAATAAAAACAGTGTTACCAGCTGTCATTTGTGAATATTGGAACATATTATCAGGATCAGTCAGATGCTGTCTCTTTGGCAGGATTTCTGCCAAGTTGTAGGAAGACACAAGTCTCCTGTTTGCCACTCACACACACAAAACCTCAAAATAGGTGCATCTATCACTATTCACTGCCTTTTTGCATAGTAGATTGAGAGCTTTCAAAAAATATATGGAATATGTGCCAAGCGAAAAGTTCTTGATTTATATTTTTCAGACTTTGAACAGGTCCAACTTGGCTGTATAAATAGTGGCGACAAATCCAGTTAATTATAATGAACATTACATCAAAAATCATATGTCTTCTGCTTATGTTCCTTATAGAACAAGTTAGGCAAAGCTGCAATTTCATTAATTCAATAAGATTAAGAAAATGTGATAGAACACTGCATCCATCTTATATAACTGCTCTCTTTTTGGGCAAATACATTTTAATATTTTCTCCAATAAACAATTGCATGTGCACCCAGACAAGTTAGAAAGAGTTAAGAGAATAGCTGCTGTCAGTGAGAGGCTGAGTCTGCCAGGCAGGATTGTACAAAGAGTTGAGTGGGCGAACAAAAAATCATTAAGATGATGGTAAATTACCAACACACACAAAATAAAAAAAAAAAACCTTTCTGCATCTTCAGAAATGTGTCTTGTCAATACCTAATCTGTTACATTTTGATAGCTTCAGAAGAAACCCAATAATCCTATCAAAAAGGACATGATGATGTAAGGCTAGTGACAATGGATGGCAATTCAAATTCTGAGCTCCCTATTGACAGTAAGTCAAGACCATTAAAAAGAAAATAAAAAAAACACATGCAAAGGGATTGTAAATGGAAAAATGTTGGCAAAGAAGATTTAATTCCAATTATACATTTATCCCTGCTTGGATTCTTAGTATCTGGCTGGGTGGAGAGAGCCTTTTTGAGAGACAGATTGTGAACTGAATTTGGCTCTGTGATGGTGAATATTCCATAAGAGCAAATGTAATTAAATGTAAACATTGAAGAACTAAAGGAGCACAAAATATGCAATAAAATTGTAAAGACGAACATGGCATGGCAGATTTAGCGGGCATATCCTGAATGCCAAGTTACCTTTTAGAAGGAGATAAACCTGGCTGTTTTGGGCTATTATTGATTTGTAGGTAAATATTGCAGGGGTATGTATAGTATATCTAATGGCCTCAAGGCAGGAATGAGTGACTTGGAAGTTTACAATAGTAGCAGGTTTTACTACTGTGGTAAAAATGTGTTATCTGCCATTTTCAACATATACATTTGTATTATATTCCTGCATGCCTAATACAATTACAGTTTCTGCTACAGCTAACAGTAATTCCTAATACCTGTAAAAACAGTAAATATACAGTATCAGCAGTAGGAAATATCAGTTAAATCTTTTTTCTTGTTAGTCTGTAAGCGAGAAGAGAAATAATTATTTATCCACAGTGTGCTGATATGCGGTAGGTCATTTCACAGCAGCAGGATAAATCCTTGTGTAATACTGTAGTGTGCCAGCCCACCCACTAGGGGAGAGCCAGAGCAAACTGCAGGGGTTGCATTGCTTCCAGATTAAATTCTCAAACTGCACCAAACTGCTTCATTTGCAGCACAGAATTCTGAAGGGCTGCCTGTCTAAGATCCTGAAAGCTTCCAGGCATAAAATGACATTAGCTTACATATTAGCAATATGATTATCCTTTCCTTTCGCGTACTGTATATTCTTTGAAAACGAAATTTCTCTTGAGATCAAATTCTAAACCTTGTTAACTGTTCAAATGACAGAGTAAAATAAATGGTTGGGATTCTCCAAGAAAAGCTAGAAATACACAGAGAAAATGCGTTTATTCACATAATGTCAGATGTAAAAACATGGGCTTAACGTTTTGGATGACACAATAAGGAATGATAAGTACAGTAAAGAAAGTACAATGGCAAAACAACAATGATGATAGACAAGTAAGAAAGAAATATGAGATGCTTAGATTTTTTTGGAATCCATGTTATAAATAGTGCCATTTAACTAATTACTTCATTAGCTTTAATTAGAATTAATTGGGGAAAAAAACTCTTTGTTTTCTTTTGTAATGGTTTTAGACTTTGCATGGCCAATAATAGTGTAATTTATGTTGTAAAATGTAAAATTGATTATGTTGAATGGTTGTTTGCAACATCAAGTCAAATCCCTAGTGCATTTTCTGTCTCAAGCCACAAATAATTTATATTGTGCTTCACGCATCTTACCCAGGCCATTTATCCTTTCATCTTCTAGCTGTTTCTTTCAATTCAGGCCAGCAGGGGAGCCACAGCCTATCCCAGTAAGCAACTGGTGTAAGACAGGGTAGACCCTGGATGGAATGCATGTGTGCGCATGTGTGTGTCCATCACGGGGCAGACACATACACACACACATTCATACCTCATGCCAAAGACTATTAACCAGAAGGATATTAACCTACCAGTATGTTCTTGGTCTGTGAGAGGAAACTGGAGCGTCCAGAGGAAACCCACACAAACCCATGGCAAGCAAGAACTTACAAACTCCACAAAGATGAGACCCCAGCTCCAGGAATAAACCCTGGGCTCCAGCTCTGCAATGCTAACTACTATGCTACCATGCTGCCCTTTCTCCTTTTAAAAAAATCAATATTCCTGTGTCAAATCAGCTCTTTTGCCATTTGTTTTACTGTATCTAACGGTGGCATACTGTATGAATGTGTCTTGAGAAAAATAGCAGATTGAATATGTATTGTTACTCTTTGTTCCATATGTACAGTATACAGTATGCAGCTCTTTTTCATTGTTAAATGACCCAAAACAGTGGTTAGAGACATTCTGTATACAGTTCACAATGTAGTATGCAGATTTTGGCGGGCTTTTTTTAGTTATAAATACAATTTGGAAGGCCCAGCTGCATTCAGCAGCTTGGCTCAATATCATAACAGCCCTCTAAGATCAGAAGCAGGTAGTGAATGTTCTGCATTTGTCACCCGTATCAATCATCTTTCCTTAATGAAAGCTGGTTCATTGGTCACTTTTTCAACCTTGAAGATTTTTGTCTTTTCATTGCTCCCATCAATCACTGCAAGATAGCTTACTCCCCCACAGGGAGAGAAGGCATATACTGTATGCTTTTCTCTCATCATACTCAGATGCGTCGTACACTAATTGAAAGGGTCTGTCCACAAGCCAACAGACAGCTGAGAGTCCAGATACTAAACATATTGATCACTTGTTTTAATCTGGTAGGGCTGACTGAAAATAGACCTGCGTGCATTGGTAAATTGGTAAATGGTGCCAGGGAACTGGGCATTTTTTTCAAATGTTTAGTCTGTCACACTTCTCTTTCTGAGGTATGTTTTCTCCCATGAGGAATAAATAACCCCATCAAACCCGGCAAAAAACAAATAGATCCTTAAATGTTCCCTGTCAGTCTTCCATTAGTATGTGTATTGCTTCAATAAGAGAAGGAAAGTGGTGGTTATAGTGAACAGGAAGACACTGCTTGAAAAACACTTCTAAAGAAGGATTCTACAGTATATTATTCCCCAATAGGAGAGAATGCAGGAAATATTTTTAACCCTTTTAATTCAGAGGTGGGGGTAGGGCTGACCCATGCTCTATAAAGGTTTACTGTGATGTGATATTGGTAAAGTAAAGAGGTAAAGGGATTTTGCTTTCCAACATACTGTAGTTTTTCTATTCAAATGTTTCTCTTAACCCAACATGGCAGAAATATATACTATTGGGCAAAAGAAATGCAACATTTAGATCTATTATTTTAATTAAACATGATAAATTTAGATATCAAGCAAAATCTCTAAATATATTAAACCAAAGATCAAAGAATCATTGGTGTGTTTTTAAGATGAAATATGTCACACTGTCAAGCTGAAAACAATAAAAAGTTAGTATCAGACATGACCTCCCTGTGCATTAACATACTGTAATCCTGGCAGTGTTAATGCATAGGCCTTATAAGTCTCTGAATAGACTGCCGTGGGATTTTACACCACTCTATGTATCTGCCGTTGGCTAGTCAATGAATGTCTCCTGTGGATAAGATTGACGACTGACACCGTAGATGTTCTATTGGTCTCAAGCCAAGAGAAAAAGATGGCCATGGCAACATCTCAACGTTGTTATGCTGTAATTGGGCCATTGTAATCACTTTTAAGCAACTCTCTAAGTATTAATACAATATTGGCAGTGTTATTTCTATGATCTGATCAGCTTCTGTTTAGTCTCTCCTGTATTTTGCAACTGCTGGTCCTGTACAGCTGCAAACAGCTGACCTTGCATTAGCAAGTTGATCCTATAACATTCTATTAGACACAATAAACGCTGGCTTTGGGAAGACCTTGACATTGGTTTCTTACAGTCATGGCAGTGCAGTCCTACCACTTGTGTTTTTATATTGTTTTGCTCTAAAATTAATACTTCCAGGTTGGTTTGCAGGAATGGAGAACGTGTTAGCTCACAGACCTTACCAATGTACACCTGCGCAGTCCATTACCCTCAATATGTACAGTACCACATTTTTCTTGTGTGAGTTATTTTTGGAAGATTCCTCTCCATACCATCTCACTTTCACCACCCCACCAGTTGTTTGAACAACAAAAACGTCAAAATACAGTAGTGCTTAGCACAGTGTCTCCACTCCTGCTGTCTAACATGTCAGGGGCAAAACGTCAGGCATTGGTGAATGAAATCAATATTCCCTGGCTTACGGAAGATAGGAATTTCATCTCTCAGCAATACTATGAATAGTCTCTGAGCATACATATCATTTTCATGCAGATAATGAGCTACAATCATTCTGCTGATGTATATGTTATTTCTTCCTGGAATTGAGCATACTGCAACTGCCACAGTCTGAAAACAAATACACAGATGAGTCAGATAGATGGGATTGTCCTGGGTCTCTTTGGTGACCCTCTGTGTTCTAGGACATGGCCTGTCCTTCCTAGGTTTTTTTTCTAATTTGCTGATTGTTGAAGCAAATCATATTATTCTTCAGGCAACGTCTCTCACAGACAGTCCTCGTTCAATTATGCCTACATTGCAATTAGTTGTTCTCCGTGACCAAAGCAATATTGACATTTCTAGATTACTGTATGTTGGGAGACAATAAAACAGGAAAAAGGGAACTTTAGCATATGTAATTAAATCTGAAGGACTTAAAGCAAGACACATTTTGTTAAAATTGCTATTTGCTAAAAAAGGTAGTGCTGCTTTTGTGGAATTTTGTAAGAAGCTACCAAGTCATATACTACACTATATATATGTATATATATTATATAGTCAATATAGTTATACGAGAAGAAGTAACAGCACTCTGTCCTCAGCTCCCCTAGGTACTAACAAGAAAAATGAACTATACAGGACAAATATTCTCTGCTTTTTGGTAAGGTTTCTTATGTTCTTCTGTGTATACATGCTTTACTCTCTGGTTTTTTTTGAGCAACAGATGTGAGCTTTAATGATATTGCACGAAACATTTGGAAATGCAAAATTCAGAGTAGGAAAGATAATTTCATGGCAGGAAAGCAAAGGAAAGCACTACCTGACTACTCCAATCCAGTCTATATGGAGAAACGTATGTATTTATCATTTAAAACTGAAACAATAGTAATTTCTTATTTAATTGTTTGTTTTATTTTAAAAGGAACACAGAAGTCCTAGGGTATTAATGTGGAGCTGCTTGTAAAATCTATGAAAATCTTAAAGCAATTACTATAATTCAAAATCCAACCACTAGTAATTCTCAAAGGAATTCGTTCTTGTATTAAAATATTTAATTATTTTGTTCTGTTTTAGATAATTCAGAGCTAATTAAAATAAGGACTACCTACCTTTAAATTAAGGTTACTTGTAACAAAGGTAATTTTGAAATGTTTTATAGAGTTAAACATAAATTGCATTAACATTTGGGTCATGGAGCAATTCCAGGTGGGATAAGCTGTAATAAATAAAGCAAAGTTGATTAAAAAAATCATTATACAGTATATCAAAGATTCTTCCCAGAGTCTACAATCTACAGTACAACCTGAAGCTTTTTGTTTCAGTCAGGGATAAAAGAAATGCTTGATGTAAGAATACTAAAACTGAAATGTCAAAGAAAGATCTTAGAGTCTTGACCATACTGTCATTGTCTGAAATACTAGTTTTAACTTTGAGAAAAATTTAATCAAATTATATTATTTTTAAGCTGCAGGTGATTCTTCAGTACTTATAATTTTGTGTACCTCTTTAATGCCATATTATGATAGTAAAAAGCATAATAAAGTTTGTAATTGGCCTCCTAATAATCCCCATCTATGAATTGGCTTCATTACTCTGTTCTCCTCCTCACTAATAGCTGATGTGTGGTGAGAGTACTGGCACACTATGGCTACCATCGCATCATCCAGGGGCTACATATTGGTGGTGGTGGAGGGCAGTCCCCATTACCTGTAAAGTGCTTTGAGTGGAGAAAAGTGTCCAGAAAAGCGCTATATAAGCGTAAGCAATTAATTATTATTAATTATTACATTTTTAGTACAACTGTAGGTTTGTAATTCAGTTCTAAATATGACAACTATTCACAACTGTTAGATGCAGAGAGAAAAACCTGTGCAGTGTAAATATCACATTTTCATTGGAAAAAAACCCTCTAACTTCTATGTCTAAAAAAACATAAATGCAATGAGAAATTTCACTAATCTGTATAATATGGATACACTGTTTTTTTCCAAGAGATTCTCAAAATGCTTTGAGTAAAGGATAGTTAAAATGTCACTTTTAACTTAGTCTTTTAACTTATTAGTCTCGAATAAATAATGACATACTAATGAGCAATCAATACCTGATTTCTTAACAGGAGGAGGCATAAACAGCTTTAAATTGCATTTCAAAACTTGAAAATGCAAATTTGATAAGATCAGCTAAGACATACTCAGTGCTAGTGACTGCATCCAGAAAACAGAAAGCTTTGTTTACCAAGCATTAATAATGAATATAATTTGGCATTAGTAAATTACGGTTTTCATTTTGACATTTCTTTTTGGCATTAAATCACAATTAAGCCTGGAAATTGTGCACAGCTAAATAAAGGGGGTTTGTAGTGTTGATTATATGCCGACTTAACTATCACGGCAACAGCATTTTGGTTACATGCCTCTGCAACCCAAATCTAAATATTTTTATTTAGAATGTAAAATGAAGCTTCCAGAAGAATGCTAGGATATTACAATGGACAAAGCAATGGATACCTAGAATTATGTACTGGGTAATTTCTTAATGAATTTGCTGGTACATACAGGGGCTCTCATACACAGTGCTATTTATTTTATGGCACAATACACTATTACAGATAGATGGGGGGTGGTGAACACCTACAAGTAACTATTGTCAAAATGTGCAGTTCTGGGGAGTTTTAAAGCAAGAAAGGAACTGAGACTTAATGATCAAAGAAATGGTGAGGTTTACTTTGGTTTACCTTAATTAATTAAGTTCTGGGTAAATCATTAAGAGTCATCAACAGTCCAAGAAAACACAATAAAAAGACAGACAAGGAGAGAAGGGGGGGGGGCAGGAGAGAATGGACAACACGAGACAGGGAGAGAGAGAAAGGAGTGCCAGGCGAGAGGTTCCGGTTCTGATCAACCATTAAGACTAGATTCAATTATTGGAACCTTGTTAAGAGAGCTTGTCATTCTGTTGATTTATGAAACACGGATTTCCTTTATAAAGAATCCCTGGGTTAAAAATGGTTGGCCTCTCTTGCTTAGTGGTCTAATTTTTAGAATAGGAAAATAGGTTTCCCATTCACTTTGTAGCATCCAGATTTATAGAGAGATTTAATTGTAGGTCGGATTTTGTTTAGTTGCTGCCCTGTGTAGGTGATTGAATACTTTGAATACTTTGTAGCAGTCTGGAGTTTTTCTGGTTGGTCAGGGCATAGGCCTCAGAGATGCATTGTTTGTAAATAGAGTAACTTAACTAATAATAATAATTGCTTACACTTATACAGTATAACGCTTTTCTGGACATTTCACTCAAAGCGCATTACAGGTAATGGGGACTCCCCTCAACCACCACCACCACCCCTCAACTTGTATGTTTTACTGTATGTTGCATGCTGTGGCATGTGTTTAGTATGTGTTGTTGTCATTTTTAATAAATATTTGTTTAACCAAATGTGCCTGATTTATCACTATTTTCACCAAAGCTGTGCCAGAGAACACAGATCTCCAGCCCCTCCAGCTATACCAAACATACATTTATATTCTTGGGGGTTATGATTATTTGTTTTACTTATTGATTATCCTACTTAAATATTTTTGATATTTCACTATTTTTGCAACCCTCTATCTATTACAATACCTTTTACAATAAACTTCATATTGGATACAATATTGATACTATATTCAATGTGTTCTTTCCTTTCAAAACTAAGCTCTTTAAAGTAATTTTTAATGTTGAAGTTTTTATTTTAACTTATGGAGATCAAACCTATACACAATTTAATGTAATCATAGTCTCAATTTTTATTAACTTCTCAGTTTCAACCCTGTAAGGTCAGAATGTTTGCAAATACCCATTTGCCAGAATGAAAATTACAGCAACAAAAAGCATGAGGATTTTCATCAACAAGTCTGCAGTTTGGACAGCCTATTAAAAACCTGTATATTTCCAAAAATACATTGTAATATTAGTACTGTACATTATTTTATGAAACATTGTTTTAAAATATCCACTTAAAACATAATAAAGTTTATAAATGACTGGAAGTCTTTTAGCCGATTTAGCTTCTTGGTTGGTAGCAGCTGATTGATCCAAGGATTTCAACCAGCTATTAATTAAAACAAGCCAGAGCATCAGCTTCAGCGATATGGCTGTGTAGCTTGATCCAGACTCCCATAACTCTTTGTGTATAAAGACATGTCTGCTTTTCTCGGTTTTGTATGCTCTTCCTCGTAATTTGTGTTTGTCTCCAAAGGTTTTCATGTTTCACTGACAATTATGCTATGTGACACAATCCAATGAGTAACCTGGCACAGGGCACTTTTGTAATCTGAGGTTTACCTTTCCAGCTCTAGTCATTGTCAGTCAGTTAGAATTGAGCTTCACCACATTGAACCAATGGGAATATGTTTCGATATTTATTACTGAGGGGATTGCTGTTATCTCCACCCTCTCTCTCCTGGCTATTATTTGAAATCAGTTCACGTTTCAGTGTTCAGATGAGAAATAAAGTAAAAGCAGAGTAAAAACAAATATGCATATCACAGACCATACACAGCAGAAGTAATTTAAAAGTATTTATTTTACAGTTATAATTCTGGGAATTAAGTCTTTAATTGATGCATAATGCACACTTATAACCCATCAATTACACAGAAGGCAATATGCAAAAAGACAGAAGTTTGAAGTTTGGGGTCTTATTTTTGCAGAATAAACATTAATGCAGTGAGAACAGCCTTTAATTCATTTCAGAAGTCTTACCTGGGGCCTTTGTTGTTAATTAAAGCAAAACACATCTAACCTTTAAAAGCAATTAGAATTAGTCAGCACATTCAGTTTGGCATATGTTTTTTTCTGTTCCTCTCACCTTTTTCATCCAAAAAAAAGAAACGGTCAGGAGTCATTGTGTTTTTTGACTGCTGATTACAGCGTGTCAAAACATGTAATGTAATTTTTCATGAGTAAGTGTAATTCACCCAAACTGCCTAAGGAGGAGGTCGGGGGGCCCTCTTGACAATGCTATACCCTATTTCATCTTGACAAGTAAGTTGATTAAAATGTCAAAAATAATAAGTAAAGATAAGAGATGCCACTCATGGGATAAGGTTATTATTTCACACTCTTAACAGGTTTCATTGGTTTTAATATTGCACTGTAATAAAGTCACAAATCACACATATTTGATGTTAAACTGTGGCCTTTGGCCATTTGCATTTTTGCCTTGCTCGTAATGCTGTATAGCTTAAATGGAATGTGTCAACCACGTTATAGGAGTAAGAAAAAAATATTGCCTGACAGAGTAACTCATTTTCAGAATATTGTTTTACAGTTTTATGGTAATTTTCATAAGAACTGCAATATACATTAGTACTTTATAGAAGTAAAACTGAGACTAATGTAGGCAGTTTTATTATTGATTTGCAGGTAAAGCTTTCAGGATAAATAAAGCCAATTAATAATTTAAGGAGTGAATCTGTATTTAGGTACAGTACATGATTTTTGTCTTGTAATGAACCTTTATTTACTGTGTGTTTTAATTATTCACTGTATACTGTAAACTCTATATTCATCTATAAAGCATCACATTGTGGTAAATGATGACATGCACACATACTTACAAGATGAGGGTCTGTACACATAATTTGTATGAAGTCCAGAAGTAGATGATCAATGAACTAGAGAAATCTCTCTTTTTTGAAAGGTCATGGGATATAATTGTCAAGGCTCTGACATCCAGCTCCAGATAACACAGCTCTTTATTGAGAAGAAAAACCTGACACTTGATTTTCAGTTGAGCAAACTGATTAATGTCATCAGTGCATTCAATTAATGGAAAACTTAAAGGAAGGAATTTTGAAAATATAAATGCTTCCTAACTCAGTAGCTTGGGCATAGAAGAGTGAAAATAAAGCAGAAGTCTTTAAATTTACTATCACTTTTAGGCAGGTTTAACATCTGCTTATCATCTTGCAATATAAAACAGAAGCCCGAAGAACGGACAACGCTGCCATACTGAATTTCAAAATCCAGATTGTTTTAATAGACTTCAATTAAGTTTTCTAATAAGCACACTTCTGCCTAAGATATGATAAGTAATATTTCTTCAGCTCAGCAGATGGCCTTGTAGACTCATTTTGGCCCACAAACTCTGTGTAAATTACAGATAATAAAACGTCTGGAAACACATCAGTTGTGCTTTTAAAAAAGTTAAGTCTGATTTACTGACAAGTGATTATCATCACCAGAATGTACTGATAATGAGTGCGTGATCCATCCATTTTTTATTCAAAGAGGTTTGAAAATGTGTATGCATATACTTGTACAGATGCAGTCATCTAGAATGTGCATCAAAACAAAGCATTCATACTGCAATAGGAATAATGCAATAGGAGACATTTGTGTTGCATTAGGTATAAGTGAAAAAGTAGCTGTTTTATAATAACAATAATAATAATAATAATAATTGTTTACACTTATATAGTGCTTTTCTGGACACTCCACTCAAAGCGTTTTTACAGGTAACAGGGACTCCCCTCCACCACCACCAAAGTGCAGCATCCACCTGGATGATGCGAGGGCAGCCATAGTGCACCAGAACACTCACCACACACCAGCTATCAGTGGGGAGGAGAGCAGAGTAATGAAGCCAGTTCATATATGGGGATTATTAGGAGGCCATGATTGGTAAGGGCCCATGGAAAATTTGGCCAGGACACCAGGGTTATACCCCTACTTTTTTCAAGAACCACCCTGGGATTTTTAATGACCACAGAGAGTCAGGACCTCAGTTTTACATCTCACCCGAAGGACAGCACCTGTTTACAGTATAGTGTCCCCATCACTATACTGGGGCATTAGGACCCACACAGACCACAGGGTGAGCACCCCCTGCTGGCCCCACTAACACCTCTTCCAGCAGCAACCTTAGTTCCTCCCAGGAGGTCTCCCATCCAGGTACTAACCAGGCTCACACCTGCTTAGCTTCAGTGGGTTGCCAGTTGTGAACTGCAGGGCAATATGGCTGCTGGCTGCTAAATTTTATTTTGGTCTAATGATTGTACAGTATGTACTGAAAATATAGGTGGGTAGCTGCGTCAGCATGTGTAGGCTGCAAAAGAACAAGTAATAGGTTTATTCCATGCTGAAAAAAGAAGAAAGAGAACACAACGTTTCGGCTGAGCTCCACGGCCGAAACGTTGTGTTCTCTTTCTTCTTTTTTTCAGCATGGAATAAACCTATGTATTGAAAATATATACATACAAAAAAAAACCAAACAAAATACATAGCTTAGCTACCATTTTAAAATATAATGTGGCTGTACAGGTGTTACATGTCATGAATGGAGCTTGGATCAGACCTTGTTTTTTCAATGCCCCTGGTTTCATGAAAAATCTCAGAAAACAATGAATTTCTTGCAGTGACTACAAACTAATCCAAACAAATGAAATTGTTAGTATTGCAATTTGCCATACAGTGATGCAGCTGCATGTGGTTGTCAGAAAACTGATTTTAAACAAAATAAATGTTTCTTAACCCATTAGCTCTTCCTTAGCTAATCATACTGTATGCATACTGTACTAGTGACAAACAATTTCATTAAATATACTGAATACATTGTTGAGACAGGATGTTATATATGTTTTGGTGTAAACAAAGTAGTGTTTCAATGCCAAAGTTAGTTGTTTTATTATTAATTCTGTATAATTATGTATGTAGATAATGAGAAACAAATTTATTGCCCGCTATAATGTACGTGTGCATGTTGTTTAGTGTTACAAAAATAATGTTCCCTTACTGAAATAGTTGCAACTTTAAATTGTTACATTTAAATTGGCAGCAGTTTGCCTTCCTGAGCAGTGTATTGTTTCCATGTAACCCAGACAAGGCCTTTCACAGCAGCAGAAAGCAAATTAGCAACTGGTCTCACCACAGTTAAAACAATGTTGGAGTTGCAATGGTAGCTTCCATGTTTCCTCTCAAAGCAACATTACATTGTGATGAATGTTGATATCATTTATATGGGGCTTTCTAAAGCTCATATCCATGGTGCTGGGAGTGGGTGGAGAGACAAAGGAGGATTGAAGTGCTGCAGCAAATGCGGTCAAATCTTTATTGCACAGTGCTTTTATGATAGCTGTCTGATTCTTGTTAGTGGCTCCTTTGTCAGAAACCTGACAGAGGTGCCACTGAATGTAGGTGTGGAGTGATACAGGATTGTTTTTAAGTAACACTGTTTTGTTCTTGTGTTCTGTTTCTGAAAAAGAACTAATAGAATCTAGTGCAAAACAACCCAACAAATTACAGTCGACAGAATATGATATCCCTATGAAACATAGAACAAATGCATCTACCAGCTTTGTAATGTCAGATAAGCACTTCTACACAAATGACACGAAGATACTTTCACAATTTTGTGCACATACAGATGCAGAATGCACATCAAAATTGCATCAGCAGAAAGAATGCTGTGGTACAGTATACTACATTCCGGTCCAGCATGCTGTTTTCAGCCCTTCACTGCTCAAAGCAGATCGCTACAGTAGGTGGCACATGTGTTAGATGTTACTGAAATGGTAGCTTCATTCAATCTGTTTGTTTTTTCTTAGTCTAATAATCATATTTCTTGACATTATAACATATCTTGTGTTATATAAAACTTTGAAATACATAGCCTAGCCTAACTTTTTAAAATTATAATTTGACTGTACAGTATTTTTCTCTGAAAATGGGATTGGACCATCAAGATTGATATTTTAGGGTTTAATTATGGAATCTGAAAAATGAGAAGTACCGTGGCAAGTGTTTTCTTGACAAAGTGTTAAGGTGGCACAGGTCACAAGTATAGCTAGTGGGTAACAATGTTAGTTCTAAGTTGTGTAAGCTATTGTATTCAGTAAATTTTGAAATGGATAAATTAGTTAGGATAACTTAATTATTTATTCGTGTTTGCCTTTTCATGAAAGTTATCTAGCTTATTTAAGTATTGTAAGTTGATTATAGCTGAAGTCTGCTTGGTATCATAATAATCATAAAAGTTTTATGTCAGTTCAATTCCAAGAAAATCTAGAGTTGGTAAATGCATACAGATCCATTAAACCACCCTCTGTTCCACCTTACCAGTCACCATATGCAGCGCAATTACTGTTAAAATATTTTGAATAATGTTTTCCAATCTAATGGGGGATTTGCACAGAAATGATGGTTCTTCTTAAAGCTATAATTTTTAGTATACTTTTGAACCCTTGATTGCTTATAGCATGTATTTTATCATTTTATGAATAAATTATTGTGGAATTTACTAATGCTCATGGAAATTATATTTTGAAATCCCAGCCCTTTTGAGTGCTAAAGTGATTTTTATTTCAGGGTGTTTCTTTTGCTAGTGTTAATTTGAAGGTCCTTTGGCAAAGGTGTGAACCCCATGTCTGCCTCTGAAGAACCTAAGATTATGACAGAGAAGGACAATAATATTCTAGACGTAGTATTCATTTCCTGTTAAAGGAGACAGTTTAAAGGCAGAGTAGAAGATCATAATCAGTCCAGATATTACACCTAGAAGGAAATCTTTGAAAGATCTGACACAAAAGCCTGGAGATAATGTTTTGTGGGGATAAAAATAGGCAATAAGGTAACTTGGTAAATAAGGTGACCTGATGTGTGAGAATGATAACACAGGCATATGTTCCTTTCAAAGAAAGCCACACCTTGCAGACTTTCCTTCTTGAATATCAATTAACTAAGAATCCTATATGTGATGACACGTCCGATTTAGGTCTGCAAAGGAGTTTTGAATTTGTTGTAGAATTCTTTGTATTGTTGTTGACCTGACATATGTAATGATTCATATTAAATATTTACTCAAAATCAAGGAAATGAGTGATGATGAAAAATGATTCTCATCCAACAGGGAAAACATTCTGCCCTTGGAAGGAATTATAAAACAAAACTGTTGTGCTTTATTTTATCTGCTTGTTTTCTGATAAGTGCATTGTAGTTCCAATGTTGTGTTCTACCTTCATTTTAAGTCACTGATTTCTGTGAAATTCCTTCCCTGATGAATCATCCTTAAGCCATCGGTTGCTGTCAATTGTACCCGTTCAAGTTTTTATTTATAGAATGTTTATCCAGCTTTGGATGCATGCACTGTTGTCTCTGCTTCTATTGAGGAGACAATTATTTTTCTGATTGGTTTTACTTGAATGCTGTATCTGCTATAGAGTCGTGACTCATCCTTCCTTTGAGATTAATACATAAACTACTAAAACTGCATTTTTTTTCCACAGTACGAGCTCACTCATTGTTAAGAAGTAGACCCCTAGTCTTTTGCAGATTGAAATTCAAGCTGTCTAAATGTTTCTCTATGTATTTCTTTCAGCAATGCATAAAAAATGAAAATGTCCCCATTTAGAAATGAATTGATATTACTTACTGTATGTCTTTATTATGTTTCAATGTGTTTGCAGCTGGTTCCTTGTAAAAAGACACTCAATGCTTGTAAAAAAGTATGTGTACAAGAAATGTTGTCAGTGAGGAAAGTGGTTTATGAAGTCCTGATAAAATGAATAACAGAACTCTTATTAAAAGTTGCTATTGAGACATTAATATACGGCAATCACTTGGGGTAAATTGTTCCTTTAGTTAGTGGTGGATGGATAGGTACTGTGAACTTAGCCATTTTGATACTAGATGTTGTGGGCTTTCAAGGTTCCCTAGAGGTCATACAGTATTTTATGTTTATTCAAGTGGTCAGCAAGGAACGTAACAAAAATTCAGCAGCACAAAGCAATTTCCAAGGAGTAAAGTCGACAGATTTTGTGTTGATTCCCTGGTTAAATAAGGAAAAGAGTGTGCTTTAATGTATCCGATATGGCGAGAGTAAGCAATATTCTGTCTTATCTTTAAAACATTCTGCATATCCCTGCAATGGACCAGCATCCCACCAGATCACACAGTGGTCATGATCTCTCAGTCCTCCCTTGTACCCTGTGCTAAGAGAATAAGCTCTTGCTGGCAGAGGCCCTCACCAGCCAAGCAAAGATGGCAGGGTGGATGGCTATGCTGCCTACTTTTCAGTTTTAACATGCCCCAGATATTCCCACTTCTTGTGGCTTTCAGGAGGAGGTCAAGCTCTAATCTCACCCATCTCCCACGCATTAATTTTGCACTGCTTTTCTTGCATCCATCCCCACACTCTCCTTGTTGTGGCTCCTTGGTTTAGTGCCCACAGATCCGAGTGAGTTGCTCCCAGTAAGGCATAAATAGGCTATTCTTTTTTAAATTCAAACGTTCACATTAAATGAATAAATGTCAAAATCTGAAAACTTAAAATAGCATGTAATATCTGATATCTGAAGTTAGCTGGCACCAATGTATTACAGATGTAGGTTTTAATAAAAATGAAACTCTGACTGACTAATTAAATCTTTCTTGCAAAAAAGATCATTAAAATTATTGTGCTTAACCTGATCTAAATCCCCATATTGCATTGTTTTCTCCCCTCAATTACAGCAAAATGTGGTCTTAAAGATAAGGACCCCGGGGAGGATGGGTTAGTAAAGATCTTAGACATACTGTACAGTAAGACATACTGTACCCCAGTTCCTTTACTGTGATGCATCTCCTGAAAATGTTTTTGGAGGGAGCTAATTACACCTTACCGCATGTGTATGAAAGGAAGACTGATGATGAATTTCTTATAATGTGTGAAAAGCAAATTCCAAGGGAGCTAATTAAAACCTCCATCTGACTGATCTTAAATAACATTTCAGACTTGTGCTTTTTCTTTATTTTCTATATGGCACAGGCTGCTAATGTGTTTACTAACAACAATAGTTTCCAAATTTCACTACAAATCCACACCCAGTCCACAGAATTATATTTTGAACAGATTATTTATCAGATTATTTAAGGTCTGCAGTAGATGAAGCACAATCAAGAATCAAATGATTATGCAAGTATACAGTATACTGTATGACTGCTTTTCATTTGTACCAGCTGATACCTGCTGATGATAGGGGTATTTTAACCTCTATTCCATGTTTAGAAATTTAGAACTGTGTATGAAAAGTATGCTATAGTATAGATAGTACAGATAGTACAAGAGGATGGTGGCCTTTTTGTTTTTCCATTTAAAGAGTGTGCTTTGTTGCTTCCTTATTGTGTTCAGTGTAGGGGTGCTAGTGCAAAGAACTGTTGGAGAAAAGTTCTGAACCTCCATATTTATACACTAGCATGCTGGTTATTGGTGGAAGCCAGATGTATTGTCTTCCTGCTGAGCTTTCATTATGAACTGTATTGATTGTGGAGAAAATAATCTTCAAAAGATTAAAGATTGCATTTTGAACAGTATTGTTCAATGAATCAGTGTTGATTTCATTCATGTTCTTAAAATAATTAATATTCAGTAATGCCATTATTCTCATCATTCAAAAAATGAAATACTAAACAAAAAAATGATTACAAGTATATAAATATGAAGAGAAATTCAGACTTATTTATATAGGATTACTTTAATTATCTTGCTACAGGAAATGAAATACCTTATTAAGTCTTCTTTTGGGTTTCTCATTATTTCGAAGATTCCAGAGCTTTTCTGGTTGAATGACCTGGGAATATTTCTATATTATACAAATAAATAAAACATTTCTAATGAAATCTTAAATGAGAGCAAATTGCTTATGAAGACATTTGGCACTAGCAATTCATGAATAATCTGACTTTCATTGAGACTGCAATTGCTGGTCTTTTAACTGCCTTTTCAGCATGATCATATTCTTGTTGTTCAAAAGCCTCTTTCAGCCATAACACACAATTTCTTTATAACAACTGTAACTGGTAGCTTTTGAGTACTTTTTTTGCATTCCACAGAATGTTGTTATAATGACTGTAGATGTTGTACCATTTGAACCTTTTGCAGATGGTGGCGTCAAGTCCTTGAAACTTATTCACTGTGAAATTCTTCCATGCAGGAGAGCTGATCTTTGAGTCAGCTGTGACACAATGAAAAACTAGTCATGGTTGTTATAACTATATAAAACAGTAAAACAAATGCTGTTTGTTTTATTGTTTTTTACAGACAAGGCACAAATGTTCAGCTGTTGTATTATAGTCAGGGTTACCTGTATAATAAAGTCATAACCATATGAGGGAATGCAACCTATTTTTTATCTGGTTCACAGCACCAAAGAACAACTGGAAAGCAAAGGAGTGTTGCTTAGTAACACGTGAAACATCTCTTTCACATTTAATCAGATTTTCAATGCCTTGGGAAATGAGTGTGCTCTTGGTGCAGTTTTATAACTTGCTTTTCATGTGCCATCTGTCATTAGAAGTTGATACTGCTCAGAACATCCATGTGATAGTCAATGTCATGGTATCGATTAAAAAATAACAACCCGTGGCAAGGCTGCAGTTTGCTTTATGCCCTCATGCCCCAAACCCCCCCTAAATTCAAGTGGTAAAGTTATTTCTCATGTCTCCACCTGACTTGCTGGTGCATTTATGGCTGCTGAGGGTCACTCAGATGGCTACTGCAATATATAGATGGACGAAGAGGAGTCTCCTATACATTATGTCAGTTGCTCTGGTATCATGTAGGATGAATGGCCCAATACGATTGCAATAATTTATTTTTAGTAATCATCGAATTATCCATTGTATACTCCACTCGAAGCGCTAGGACACGAGGGTCAAAATGCCTACTCTTTTTTTGAGAAAAGCTCTGGGATTTTCAATGACCATGGAGAGTCAGGACCTTGGTTTTATGTCTCATCCAAAGGATGGCACCTTTTTTGACAGCATAGTGTTCTCATCACTATTCTGGGGCATTAGGACCCACACAGGCCTTAGGGTGAGCGCTCCCTACTGGTCCTAATAACACCTCTTCCAGCAGCTACCTTAGCTTTCCCAGGATATCTCTTCATCCAGTGTACTGACCAGGATCACACCTGCTTAGCTTAAGTGAGTTGCAAGCTGTGAGTTGCAGGGTGATATACAGGTAACTGCTGGATATAGCTTATTATTAGATTTTGTTATCCTCAACAAATATTTTCTCTAAGTCAAAAAAACCTATTTAATTAAAAAAAACAAGTCTTTCTATTTGGATGTCTGCCATAGATTCTACTCTTTTACAATGTTTCTCTTGTTCAGCATCTTTTGCCACTTTTACAAGTGGCTCCACGTGGCAGAAGATTACAGGTTGGTGAACTTTGTGGGATCCAATTTTGCTGAGTGTCTCCTACAAGCGTCACCTTCACATGACATATTGATTTGTATATTACATTTAACAAGGGAGCACTGCAGCACGTCCGTCTGAGTACTATGAGGCATTATGGTTAATCACTGGAGAGAAGAGTAAACAACACAAATGTAATGCTCTTACATCTTAGTGCCAGACTAACACTTTGGTGACCTACTTTGGCTGTTCTATAAACCAGTTTTTTTATATCCATTTTATCCATTTGCTTTCTTGGGTCTTGTTAAGTGTCTATTCAATGTCTTTCTTCAATCATAGGTAGTAATTTCTTATTACCTTGGCACTTATACAGTTTAAGAAACAATCTCAGAAGTATACACAGGTTAATTATACAGGAATCACAAATAAGTCGCAATTGCAATTAAAATGTATGGAATAAATAACACGTTACTACACAAAACAGATATTTCATATGGTGCATTGGGTATGTGATTTAAACTGATTGGGAATCCTGTTCCAAAAGTTCCACAATGTATTCAAAATGTTTTCTTACCATTCAACTGTCTCATTATCCATTTAATGTTATTTAAGGCTTTCTCTGAAAAGATCTCATAAAAACAAAAAAAAATGCTTCTCTTAATATCCAGTGATGGAAGGATTCTGTACCAAGCAAAATAAGTTTCTGATCTCTAAATGCACATTTCGATTTAATCTGCAAGTTCAGTCTAAAGAATAGATCACTATCATTAAAACTCCAGCTGCAACAGAAATGCAAAACTCTTAAATCTTAAGCAAAACTGAAATCTGAGATCAAAAGAATTATTGATTTTTTTTTTCCGTCCTAAAAGAAGCAAGGTTAGGGAATCTATTTCAGGCAAGCAAATCTCAAAGACGGTGAGTTCAAAGTGTAATTTTCCCTGAAGCAGGAATTTGTCATATGCAAAACATGCTATGACTGAAAGAAGAGATGTAATTCAAACCTCTCCTTTCTGTGACTATCAGAAGAAAGATAGATAGATACTTTATTGATCCCGTGAGGGAAATTGCAGGAAGTTGCAGCACCGGCTGGATTTGAACACCCAACCTCTGATTTACAAGTCGGGAATGTAGACCACAGTACCACCGGCAAGAAAGGTTTTAGTACATTCTGTTGCTGAAATGCTAATATTTCATGAAGCAGACAAGCATTTCATATTGGAAATATTGGAAAAAATGATAATAGTATCCTCCCAGATACAGCTTGCAAACTTGGATTACTTTCCAACCCAAATAAAGCAATTTAAATAAATATTGCATCCAGATAGTCTGAGTGATTACTGCAAAACAAATTAAGAAGATCCCATTCTTGTATGTATATTTTTTTTTCTTTAAAATTACTTTCTTACAATCCTTTTTGACTGATAGCAGCCCAAACCCTCCTGAAGTTTTGTTAAGCAATGCAGGGTATATTTTCTGTGTAACAGGTGACAATCCTTGCTAACACCCTAATTGCCAGTAATTAATATTATGTATAAAACAGTACGTATAGCATGAAGTGGTTACATTCGATGTGTAGTTGCTCAAAAACCTTTGCTGAGAAGAGGCTGCCAAATGAAAAGTCTGAAATGAAACAGTGTGAAAACAAAACCTGGAAGAAGATTCCATACTTGTGAGTTCAAGTTTGACCAGGTAATAATCAATGACAGCAGTGAACCAGAGAGCAACATCACAGAGAATGTACAACATTTATAGTGAAGCATAAAAGTGAATAAATTCAAGCGTTGGCCATCTTTACAAAGGGTGTCAGATATTTTTGAAACATCAATGGTAAATTGACTGCAGACAGATACAGGCAACTTCTGATCCGTCATGTAATTCTCCCAGGACCTGTCTGTCTGGGTAAATAATCATTTTCAAACATGAAAATGATCCCAATAGTACATGTATTATATAGTATCTTGATTAATGTTATTGAGGCAGCATGGGGTAATTATGGGGACAATACCAAGTGCAGATTTTTTTTTAAAATGTTAACTACTCAAGGACGAAACCTGATTAATAACACTATTTAAATTTAGAATCGTCAGAATCGTCTTTTGTAAATAAAATAATGTTGTTAATTTGATTCATCAGCCTTTTATTTGTTCTTGTCAGACAGTAACTCTGGATATTTCTTGAATTAGCTCGTATTGTAGTATTGGTCTAATAGAGGAAGGTCATACATTTCTACAAGAAAAGAAAATGCAGTCACTACTGATGGTCAGCTCACAGCAGCTGACAGGCAAGGGTGATTTTAGGGATTAGCCGTGAGGCAGACCAACTGCACATAATTACACACCTTGATTGCAGTGCAGCTTTCAAGGATAATTCCAAGGAGTGCGGTCCCCAGCACATTTACAGTCCTCATGCAGTCTTCCAGAGGATGAGAATGCATTTCATAGTTGCTGCATTTAACTGGCAATTTTGTCTGCCACCGCTGACTAGATAGTGAAATTAAGACTTCTACAGGGGAACAAACTTTTAACCCACCAGCTGATTTAGACAATTACACACTGCATGCATTTTGTCTTCAGTAGAAGTTACAGTATCTGCGCCATTATTAAAATGTGTTTAACCATAAGTGATGACATACTGTATTACCTAACTTTTTGGAATTATGATAAAGTTGTGTCAGCAAGGCAGTGTATTTTTGATGGGCAGGGCCATCAACTTTGATGCTGCTTGCACTGCAGTAGCAGTTTACATTTGCAACAAATGGAGTTGAAGTCTTCCCTTACAGTTAAATCAAAGTCCTTATTTAGTGCTCATTCCTAATACTATACTTTTAGCTTTACTCTTGCTGTCATACTTCAATAATTTCATACCCACTAGTGATAACATTTAATACAGCTGCAGGTTCTGTGCTTAGTGGTGCTAAGTCATTGTAGTTCATTCTGATCAACTGGGATTCACTTTGCAGCGGGGGTATTTTAAAATCTGTTTTCTCTCTCCTGAGATCTACAATCAAATATATCCTAAAGACAGTTTACTTCCTTAGCTGAAATCTGTCGGAGGTGGGTTAGATGTGGGGTCTTCTAGCTCCAGGGTACCTGGTATGAAGCTAGTAGGGCACTTGAAGGAGATACATCTATCTCTGAAGTCTGGAAGATGCAACGACTAATTTGCTGGGAAGTTAATCAAAATCATTGCCCAACCTTATTTAATCACAAAATAAAATTTCCCTAAAAGGAAAAAAGGGATTCTAACAATTAAATATGCTAACAAATAAGGCAAAAAATAAAATGTCTTAAAGTACTCACACTTACATTGATGAATTTAAAATCATTTCATATTTTGAACTAAAAAACTATGTATTTTGATGTGTTATGAGGATGATGTAGATTGACAGGGTGAGATTTATTTGGTGCCATTCTGTACCTGACAGAATGCTTCTGAAACATTTAATCTCTATTTATCTGAGAAGCCTGAACTGTGAGAGTGTTGCTTGCATTTAATTATCCTTCAGTCTTCAGTAGACTCGAAACTGGAATTGATGTGTTGAATTTAATTTCAACCAAACATCCACAGCTTCCTTCAATATTAATAATGTTGAATTTTGTTATCTCTGTTCCACTTGCAGAACAAACAAAAAGATTGTTTAAGGGGTAAAATTAATTAGGATGTCTGGGTACACTCTGGAATTAAAAATATGTCTATTGTTCTCATTTTAAGGAAGCACACTGTAGCTTAAATAATAAAGTAGTCATAGTCCAGACTTTTTTTAAGTCTAATTGCCTGTACAAAAAGTTTTAGACACATTACTGAATGTTTCATTAAAACTATGGTTAACAAGTTTATTAAGATGTGTGTATATTTTCCAAAGTGCCATCAGAACATAATGTAACAGCTGAGGTTTTCTCTGAGTAGTCTCTCACATGGGCTTCATTTTAGCTGCAGCATAGTCCTCTAGCAAGTAAATTACAGATCTGACTCTTTTTAAGTCCTTCCTATAGTTCATCTGCTCTCAAAAAACAGATGTTAATTATATTTTTGGAATTGCTGAGCACTTTTCTTTCTACATTCTGGCTTTCATGGGTAATTGTACCCCTGCAGTGTCTAATACTGAAGTATAGGGTCTTTTTATTGTTTTATAACTAGCGAAACAACAAATTAATAGAATTTACATTAGTACTTTTGCAGTTATTTTCATTGTGTTCATCCTTGTTAAAATATAATTCATAGAATATGAAAAGAATATAATTGCTTGATTCATAAATGCTGGAAATATAATATAGTTTGCCAAAATACAAGATTGTATTCTTTGTCTCCAATCTGCCAGTCCATATAACATCCTAATTTGATGTAGGCTTCAGGGTGAACAAATTACACACTATAATGATCCTCTAACAAAAAGATTTTGAGATTGATGAAAATTTCAGCTTATGATACACAGTAGCAATATCCTTGTACAGGATATTGGCCTTCAGCTTGTGCCAGGATGTAGTGGAAGCTGCCAATACTGCTCTTGTCATTTCAACCATCTTTATGAAATGAAAACTGGATCACTTCTTAAATTAAAATGAAACACTGCCCCTTTGCGTGGTAAGATGAATTATATTTATATCTATTAATCTCTTGGAGTTGTTTTTTAATGTTTAATTTTGAGAGCTCTTGTAAGGTACTGATCAATACTGAAAATAGTGAAATATTATATGGTAACTTAATATTGAAAATCATCGGTGCAAAGGATACACAGAACACAATGTGCCTCAGTCATACTATATAAAGAGAAAGAAAGGATTGCTTTTTATTTCAGTCATCCTTGACCTCACTTTTTCATAGAGCAAGAGCAATGAATAGGCCTTTTGAAAACATACTATAATACTTATTTCTATAACCATTTAAATACCATATCTGTTTTTTTTTTCTTATCATCGTTTGTTTGTTGGTGAGTTTTGTAACTCAAAAATCCTCTTAATTTCAGTTTAAAGATGTCTGCTTGTATTAAGTGCACCAGGGGTGTTTGCCATCTGATGCTACAGTATTCATGTCTGCAGGAACCAAATACCAAATACAGTTGTTTTCATTGCACAGGGTTTGGAGAAAGCCATTCCTGTGGTAGCTTCACAGAACATCAGACCACACAGCAGGCATTAGGACACTCCTCCTGCGTTGATAAGAGGCTGACAAATTTGAAGCCATAACACTGGACTGATAAGGCTCTGAACTTGTCTGTATGTTAGCATAAAAAGGAAACTAATACAGATAAGTTAATTAAATAATGGTAGGATCTCAAGGGAAAATATAATCTATTTGCTCTTAAAAGAATATCAGAAGATGTATAATGATTTCTTTTAAACTGATTTCATGGCACATTGTATATTAGATTTTTATGTGATGAGATTTTTTTTCTCTCTGGAACCACCAATGAAAATATGAGTTCAGTGATTCTGTTAAGATTAGTTGTATGTATGTATCTCTTGTACAGTATATCCCACCACTAAAATACAGTAGGAAGAAAAAGTTACTGTGGAAAGTGCAGATATCAGTGCAACAGATTCCTGGGTGAGTAGTTTAGTAGTTTAGTGTTATTCCTTTATATTGTAAGTTGCTGAAACTGCTGAACAACTAACGTAAAGCACTGAGAGCTATAAGAATGGAATATAAACAGATCACCAAGTGTAATTGTGTTTACAGAAGTGACAAAATCAAGAGTCTAAGTGCTATAGGTAATGTGATGAAAGAAAGCTAAGGTGAAATACAGTATGATACTGTATTTACTGTATTGTCCTTTAAACAGGCTGCATCAAACCCATCTTAAAATAACATTTCCACTCATCTTCTCTTATTAAAATAATGATCCTGTTTCTCTTCTCTTCTTTCTCTCTAAATACCCTTGAACACGCAGAACACTGCCAACTCTCCACTTAACCTTTTTCAACACTCACTGCTTGATGCCCACTAGCCTGGCTTTTTCCCAACATACTCTGCTGAAACTGCACTTCTCTCAGGCACCCATGCCCTTCAATCTGTTCCTGCTGGTGCCCTCTCATTTTCTTAATCCTTCTTGACCTCTTTGCTGCCTTTGAAACTGTGGACCTTGTTATCCTTTTGTCAACACTTGCTGACCTGGGAATCACCGACAGTGCTTAGGCTTGGTTTCCTCCTACTGAACCTTGATGATCTGACTTTCCAGTTCTTCTAGCATAGCTTGATCTCTGTGCCTCATTGACTACCCATTGCTGTCCCCAGAAGCTCTCTGCTGGGTCTCCTACTGTCCTCCTTTTATACCTACTCTCTATATCTACTCCTATTCACTCCTATACACTTCCCACCAGCTTCTGCCATGGACTTCATTTTCATACTTGACTCCTACCTCACCTGCTCCCTCCACATTTCTGCTCTGGTAAGCTCCTGTTGTTTCTTCCTAAGCCACACCTGCAGGACCCACCCATTCTCACGAAATTGTCTACAAGTCTACAGTATTACAGTTCCCTCATGGCTGGCTTCTCAGCATCTCCAGCTTGCTCAGCTGTTTTATTTTCTCCTGCCACACTGTTACCCCATTGGCAACCTTTAGCTGCACTCATCTTCATCAAAGTGCTCACTTTTGCTGTCCACTGTCTTAGCCTCTGTGCCTCAGTCGATCTCCAGTCCCTCACCTCTTTCTCTGCCAGACTGTCTGTTCCTTCTCTATGTTCGTCTACCTGTAGGACCACCTCATTCTCATCCCTGGCTCTGAAGTGGCAGAATTAAGCATCCACCAAAATAAGAACTACTGTACTTTGTAACACCTCTTCTTTTTGTATGTACTGTACTTTACAGTATGTTGAATATTGAATATTTTGTAATTTGCTCTGGAGTAAATAAGTTAAATTATTTAAAGTGTTTGTTCTAGTTTCATTAGTAGTAGTTTGTGTACGGAAAATGCATACTAAACTGAGTGCTAAGGTTTTGTATATAATGGAGGTGGTCTGCTTTGTTCCACAGCAGGAGATGTTAAAATACAAAAAAAACATGTATTAAATCCCAAACAGAGGGAACAAACAACAGAGTTTATCTTTCTACAATTGATGTATAGTACTTAATATATTTTCCATGTACTGTAAGAATTTTAGGAAGCAAAATTATATAAGATGTTTTCGTAATTTATGGGACATGAATGAAGATAAAAATAAAACGGTCAATTCTGGCCTTAAAGCTAATCTTATTTACAAGAATGAAACAGTTTGAAACCCATTTGAACACAAACACGTTCATGTAAAAAGTGTCATTTACTTTTACTGAATGAAATTCTTGGATCCAGCAGCAGTAGTTTTATGCTGTAGCAAAGGAATGTCAAAGTAAAATAATGGGCACATGTTTTCATACAGAAATTTCAATCACTGTTCCTAATTTGAGGTACATTAGCACTGCCGTTGCATGTCACCTTAATAGATGTAAAATCACTTACAAATACTGGGGGCCATTCCAATATGATTCCAGAAGTAAGCTGAGTGGTCATGACTGTAGTGATTTATGATTATGGTGTCTTTATGCCAGAAAATAATATCTTGTCATGCTATTGCACCAGTTCTCCGTTTAGTTATTTTGTTAGTTTTTCTTTTTACTCCATTTCTCTTATTCTATCTTTTCAAGGCATTTGATCATGTATTGACATAAAAGACAAGATTTCTGCTGTCTCGTCAAGCTGTTCTTAATTGAAAGATCTTTGCTGGTGGACAATTGTGGTGTTATTTTTTCTTATAACTGGCTGATTCTTAAGAGAAGCTGAAACCTGAGGTTAATAATTTGATGCGCTGCTCAGACAGTGTGTGGCACCCTCAAAGCACGGGCTTAACTATTGTGACCTATTGTAATGAACACCTGGGCCCTGCAAAGTCACAGTGGCACTAGTTCTTATCAGGCATGAATTTAGATAGCTTTCTCTTTCAAATTACTGTATGTGTGTGAATGCCTTTGTCAGGAATTCAGAAAACTTGAAGTGGGCAGTTTTATAGATCATTCCATTAGTTATTTAAACAAAAAATAAAGTTTTTGAATTAAAGAAACTTGAGTCCAACTTTGCCATTAGAGAGGCTGTGACTCTCTCGCAGTCTTCTTTTCAATGACTCATTTATCCCTTTTTACATTCTTTAGTTTAGCAGTGTTTTGATCTGTTAGGATAATAAAAAAATTCTTGACACGTTTCTTGTTCTTCATTATTTTTCTCTTCCTTTTTAAAAGCTAGAGGAAGTTTTAGAATTCAGAAAGACCATGAGCTTTGGTCACAGTACAGAACACCATCATTTCTTAACAGTCATTCGGTAAAAAAAAACCTTTTCTCCGAAGACAGAATCAACAATATGATCTAACAAATCTTTTCATACATTTAATCACAGGAATTATTTTTTTTAGTTTCTCTCCTGTGAGAAGAATTATATAAGAATACAATACAATATTAAATCTGTGGCTCTGTAGTGTTTAAATCATTGTCTGACAGGTTTTTCTTTTCAAGAGACTTGGAGATTATTTCTCTTAAGTAATAGTCCCGAATACAGTTTATAGAAAAAAATATAAATATAACATTGATTTGAGTTTAAATCTGGACTTGAACACTTTCTATGTAAGAATAGTATGTCGTCCGAATGTCCAATAATCTGGCACATTCATTCATGCTGGCTAGATTAGAGTCTCTTATCCTTAATCATCCTTACACAAGCACATGTGTGTATTTGCACATTATTTATTGCACCACTTTAAACTGCCAACTTTAAGAAACCTTGGAAAACCCATTATGTCCTAGTTAAGTCCTATTAAGTGTATTTTCAGGAAAAAGAAACTGAACTGAAGGTACAGTAATGATTTGAATAAACTTGTACTGTACTTTCACCCCATGACCTCAATGTACAGTAGCTTCATTTTCTTATTGTCAGTGCCCACCAGAGAATTAATCCTAGCCATCATGGATAAATGTTATGATGACATTAGGATGCTACTGTATTGCACTTAGTTTTGTGTAGTGTTATCTATGGAAGCACATCATCCTGGATCTCATTAGTATGAGTACCATATTGTTTCATGTGTAGTTTTCAGGATCATACTGTCTGAATAAGCCTTTCAGCCTCAATAGGGAACTTCCATTTTAATTTGTTGTCCAAAGTTTTATAAAATATTGCAGTGCTTGCAAGACTATAAAATAGAGATACTCTGTTCTATTAAATCTCTAAATTCAGTATTATAAAAATCTTTTCAAGAAAGTGGGTGAAGTTTTGCTCATTAAGTCTATCTTCCCTGGGTAAAGCAAATTTAGCTTTTTTCCCCTTGATCTGGTATTTTTATCATCTTGATGTAAACATTGTTATTTTTTTCTTTAGTTGGATTACAATATATGGTGAGTTAATACTAGATTCACATGGGCCATGGATTAATACAAACGTAGCCATAGTTATTTACAAGGCTTTTAAATCTGCTTTAAAAGAATGTCAGGTTTTAATCATTTGCATGAGGGACTTCAATGATTTTAGACAAAAGACTAGAACCCATATTAATGACTGTTCTCCCATTAGTACTGAATTATTTTTGAATGCTGGTGTGATCCTGAGAAAATTACTATATTTTGGAAGGCTTTAGAAATACTGTGATTTTTTTCAGCCCTTGTGGTATTTGTGCACACCTACAGTAACTATGCTTTTGTCGCTGGAGTCTAAAGTCATAGGGCATTTTTTGTTTATATAATATGCAAAGCAGTTTGCATGAGAGACATGTTCATTAAATTACTATCTTATTTTATATTAACATTTAGGATCTCCTAATTAATTCCTTTAATTAGTTTGTGGTTGTAGACAAGCAGTGAGGACTGAAGAGGTCTTTCTATTCACAGGTCAGACAAATGTTAGAATAAGACAGCTGAAGCAATATCTCCTTGCCAATATGTGTTGAACTATCACAGAAGATAAGACATTAATGATCTATTGCAGCTTATTTGTACTTAAGGGCTACCCTAACAAAAGCACTACTTGTTGTTTGTCTCTAATTGAACCCAGAGCACTGCATGTCACACATCTGGAAGGTGGTCAATGAAAAACAGAGCTTCAAAGCACGTCGAAGAAACCACCTTCTCTCTACTCTTTGGTGACATTTAATTAGAAACATGAAAGGCAGTGTAACATTTTGTAAATTCTGCATGACGATTATTAGTTTGGCTGTAATCAAAGCTGGAAGTTTATAATTAAAGCCATCAGAGAAACCATATGGAAATTACTGAATTCACATGCTGTGTACTTAGGTAAGATGGCAATAAATCCAATGCTAACAATGAGACCATTTCAGATTATTAAGGACTCATATCATTGTGCCAATGTAATTTAACTTGAAACTTTTATTTTTTGCATAGATTATATTTTCAGTCCTAGGTTAGACCATTAACTCTCATTTGGTCCAAATCCCAACCTGACTGGTCGTTAGGAAACGACCTCTTTTAACTCCTGTCTTGGTTCTTCTGTACAAGTTGTGTACACAAAAGGCAGCCAGACTGTAAAATAATTGATCTAATGACTCGGTTAGACCCAGGAAGATTCATTTGTATATTGTATTTTGTTTTACATTCATTCCCATCTTATACCCTGTTTGTATCAGATCGCAGAAACTAATCGATGCTTGTCCTAGTCAATACTGGGATGGGAGACCTCCAAGAAAATCCACATTGCTGTTGCAAATGGTGTTGATGAACCAGCAGGGGGCCCTCTTCCCTCTGGGCAACAGTTTTGAAAGCAATGCACCAGTACAATAACTGGGTACAATATGGTCTAGAAGACGCTCTCCATAGAAGATATATTATGCTGAGGCTCTGAATATTTGGTTACTAAAGATGCCATTTGCACTATTTGAAACAGTGATCTTAACTTCTTACTCATACACTGCTAATTCCATTATGGGTTTGTTCAATCTGGCTGCCATAAAGTTTAGTTCTAGTAATTACTGACTTCACTGCCAGATCGGGTTTGTTGTAGGGCTGTTGGAGCACAGTGGCTAATGTGCGTCACCCAGATGAGTGTTGCACTTTTAGTGGAGGATGAAACAGGTTGTCTACTATCTGTAAAGTGCTTTGGAATTCTTTGGGATATAAATGCAAGGAATAATTATGCTGTATGTAGAACTAAGATATGATATCCTCTTTTTAAACAGTTTCAAGTTAAGTAATATACTGTAGTACATATATAACATTCCATTACAGTAGCAAATACTTTCGTATGAATTTTCTTGTACACTGTACAGTGGGATATCCTGAAGGATGCCCTTGGGGAAGTTTGAATTTAATGTATATCATATAAGGACTGCACAAAACTAATCATTTGTGCCACTGCCACCAGCATTTTTCTCTGTTCTTTGAGTCTAGTAAGTCTACTGTGACTAAGTCATCCGTTCCCTTTCAATCCTCCCTAAGCAGATATTGATTCAATGTCTTTAATGTTTCCAGCAACTTAAACATACTCTAATGCAAAAAAAATCAAATCTATCCCTTCTGTTGGAATATTGTATACAATGTGATCTGACAAGGTTAAATAATGGCTTAGCTTCAGTCAAACTTCACCATTCTGAAGGGACAAGGAAAGTCAATACTTTGCTATTAAGTCTCCAAACAGAATAAAATAGGTCAGGCTTCCAAGTCAGTGATTGGTTACCAATTAATCTGAGCAATATTAAATAGAAAG
Organism: Atractosteus spatula; assembly: GCF_055471065.1. Taxonomy (NCBI): domain Eukaryota; kingdom Metazoa; phylum Chordata; class Actinopteri; order Semionotiformes; family Lepisosteidae; genus Atractosteus; species Atractosteus spatula. The sequence goes on along the minus strand of NC_142713.1, from coordinate 25,258,538 downwards.
CTTTTTCAGGGAATTGATTCACAGAAGATAGAGTGTGGTAAGAGTAAGAAAAACTGATAGTAAATAGCTGATAGTAAACAAAAGCTTTAGAGCTTTTTTGTTCCCTAAAATGTATTTTACAAATACACATAATACAAATAAAGCATACATGACATGAAATTGAAAAAAAATATAAAGTTTATATAAAATAATAATGTGTTTAAGTATGATATAAACACAACCAAAAAATAAGTGAAAGATGATGGGCAAATAATAGTGTACTCCTTTTGAAATTGTACATGCTTACTGTGTGAAATGTGATCAGGAATTGAGGTTTAACAGAAAGTAACACTCCAGAGTCCGTCAGATGGCAGCACATACAGTACAGTATACTGTAGTATGATGTTTCAAAGACAAGCTGAAATTTCCTACTTTTTCAAGTAGGAGTAAGATATGAAACAAAATGTAAGCCCACTGTTAGATTTAATACAGCTTTGTTTTATGTCTGGAGCAATAACCATAAATCATCATAAATAAAAAAAACACTTAATTTCACAATCTGAATACACATATGTTACTAATATCTGTTGGCATACAGTACCGAAACAATTCTTCAAATTAAAAGATTGAACTACAAGTGTGAGATAAAATACAGTAGCTTTTATATTAGAGGTTAATGGTCAATTAACAACCTGAGATTCAGTTCTAGTGGCTGTGAGATTAGAAATGCTGAACACAACTCTTATTTTCTTATATTTACAGCAGTTCAATAGTTATAGTATATATTCTTAACTGCTGCAACAGACTGCCTATTTGTTTGGGTGTCCCTCTACTGAAAATGGTACTTTGCCAATGTAATCAGCTTTTGAGGGATGACTTAAGTGATCCTCTCCTATTCTCGCATGGAAGCCTTGGCCCCAACTCAGATCCGGCATTCAGACACTGTTATTTCACAAGTGGTGGCAGTTAATTTTAGACTTAATGACTAAATGCGATAACAGCTCATCTGTCTCTACACTATCCATGCCCTGGTCAACTGGATAGACTTGGCTTAAGAGGGAAAAGAATTCTTCAGAAGCCCAAAATGTTCACCACAAATACTACGTTTCAGCAGGCTACGTCTTTGAGTTCTAGGGTTAAAAACCATGCTTTCTCTGTTTACAGAGGAAAAACTGCTTCAACGGAAAAATAAATTCTAAACTAATGATTAGATGTGTACTCATAGAGTTTATTAATGGTTTCTTCTGCCTTCAATCAAAGCACAATCAATCTTCTGCTTGTGGGAATGTTTTTAATTGTTTTCCCACTACAAAACCAATTGTGTAAAAATCACGGCATACCTTGAGCATACAGTATTTTGTATTACATAACTAGCAAAGCAACATCTGTTTTAATTCCAAAATGAAATGCCAGTTCATATGTCATTTTTACACATGAACTTTTTATGAAGATTTTCCTACTTTTGGAAACACAACATTATACTGTATGTATTTTTATGACAAGACAAAGCAGTTAAAAGAAGTGCTATGCAATCAGAAGGAGCATTTAAAAAAAGGGGTTTTCATGATTAAGGAAGGAGTCATTGTGGTGCTGTAAACAGTTTCTCATTAAAGGCACTACATGTTGTCTTATTAAAGTGATATGTCATTGTTTAGTGTGAGCAACACTACTATGCAGTCATTTATTATGCTAATGGGTTTAATGGATAGCCTTTCAAGGATTTAGGAGTAATTCTCTGGACATAATACAATTTTTGACACATTTTAGACTATGGATATCAGTTAGTCTACTTACTTCATTCTGTTAATGCCTGCAGTTTTAAGAATCTTCTGATACACTATAGGACCTTGGTAATATTTATTACCACATCTAACCTAAGTCAAATGCTGTTTTGTTCCAACATCCACTTCAGACTAGCATTTTGCTTTTCTAGTGAAAATAGTATCTTTGTGTACAATGCAACATAGTTTTAAGAAGATGGCACATAATACTTTTCTTACTTGTTAAAAATATATACTGTAGAAATATAGAAAGCACAGAAAATGTGTCCACTTTCCTTTCAGGAAATATGTTGCCCAAAATTAAAAGAATTAAGTCAGCTAAGATTTTGTTAAGTAGTGCTCAAAGTTGATTTTGTTTTCATTGCTTTGTACAGTATATGAACAATATGTGTTTTATTACAGTGATATAAAGTACATCGCTATCTAAGTTTTGAAAGAATCTTTTTTTAAGTTAAGTAACCACTAGTAATAGTATTGGCGAAATACAACTGGGAATTTGACCTTGTGCTATAATATTTTGCTTTATGCAAAGCCATTGACGACTGTGTAGACAAGAGAGCTATGTTGTTCTGTGGATCCAAGACCCTTTCCTTGCACAGAATCTGTAAGTGTGTCTTGATTGCCCATCTTTCTGGAACAGCCAACAAATTCAATAGCCACTGGAATGACCAGCACTTTGACAGGCAATGTCCTGACCCCCTTCCCACCTTTTTTTAAGGTTTAAAAGGTTTATCTCACTCTAATGTTTTCAGTGAGATTCCAGAAAAAAAGTGGTCTTCTGGACCAAGATATCTGTTTTATTATATTTGCTTATAGATTAAATATAGACTTTCAGATTGTACCTCTGCAGTCCAGGGCTCAGTTCTGGCCCAGAGGTAAATGAGTTTTATATTCACAGTGTTACTGTATTGGAGTAGAATATGGAGTGTTATGGAGTAGATCACAGTAGCAAAGAAAGAGTATAAGAATTGTTTTCGAGTACTGTACAGTGTATTAATACAGTCAATGATATTTGATTAATTTGTACTTTGAATCAAATGGTCTTTTGGTCAGATTTATAGTGAGGAATGTGAATCTGCTTAAAGCCAAGGGCACTAACTGAGCCCTTACAAGAATAAACTGCTGTATTGTACCTTACGTACACCATTCCATTCAATTTCTAGCTACTTATTCCAACACAGGGTTGGGAGAGAGCCAGAGTGTATCCCAGCAAACAAAGGTACAAAGCAGTACACACCCTGTATGGGACACCAGTTCATAGCAGGGGATACACAGAAGCAATCACACACATACACTCAGGCAAGGCCAGTTTTCCCCAGAAGCCAATGAACCTACTGTACCAGTATGTCTTTGGATTGTGGGAGGAAACTGGAACAGCAATGCTTGGCACTGAGAGACCTACCTGCTATGATATTGGGCAAATCTTGAAACCATAATCAGTGTTTCTAGTATGTTGGCCAAGGAAGATGGCTCTGTATGTTGAAAGGCAGCTGTGTTTCTATTTAATAACAATGATCCGAAAGCATCACATTTTCATATTTAAATTACATTATTTTCATGAAACAACAATGTTTGGATATACCTGATGAAGGCAATTTTCCAACAGCAGCAGTTTGATGTTTATGCAATGCTATGATGCTATGCAATGGTGATGGCTAAAAATGTGAAATTTACTGTTTAGGGTTTTGCAACAGTCACTTGGAAATTTAGAAATTTAATAGAGTTCAACCCATTATCTTGGTTTATGCAGAAATGTCATTAAACAATATTTTAGTGAAAATGACACCAAGATAAAAATTGCAAAAGCGCGTTTTAATTAGTAAAACATGCTTTGAATTGAACTAGTTAAATCTGTGGTCACCACCCTATTTTTAAAATCTGCAATTTTGCCATCAAAATCACTTACAGATTATTCTGTAGAAAGAAGGCAGGTGTTGATATTATCCAACTTTCTAATCAACTGGTTAACCGGTTCTGAAGAAAAAGCCTTTGAAAGTTGTTTTTTTTAAATACAACATAGATCACCATCTTGGTTGACACATTTGTAATATTGTCACATGTCATTTAGTGCCCAGGATGAATTTCTTACATGTTAAATTAGTTACATACAGTAGTATTCAACTAAAAAGCAATTTGAATGTTAAGAATAAAATGGCCCAAATAATCTATGACAATCACGCAAACATCTTAGTTTACACTAATTGTGGTGTATTTTGATTGTATATTAAAGATGGTAATTCATGAAGTCTGTATTTAACTTACTTTGATGGTTTTTAAACAGTAGCATTTTTAAATTTACTTGGTAATTTTGTTTGTTTCTGTGCCTCATTTCTTTTGCAAAACCAGAGAACAGATTTCAAAGATTTGATTTCTATTATGTTGTGGATGATGTCTGCCAAATTAGCTGGTGTTTAACTGGTTTTAACTTAAGTTTTTGTAAAGCCATTTGAAATTTAAGCAAAAATTGTATTGATTGTTTTGTCTACCTTTGGACCAAACAGTTTTTGTATAGAACCTGCTTGGATTACCAACTCCACTCCATCAGGCAGATGATGACCCAGCGTGGGTGTAAAAAGTACCATTGCAACTTGTGAGAAATGAGTCTGGAATGGGTTTGTGTTTTGTTGATGAAATCTGCCAATTCATTTGGTACAGCAGTTTCCAGGCAGTTTGAATTTTTAGAATAAAATGCCAGTCAGACATATATCCTGGTTTGCAGATACCTCATTTCACTATATAATAATTTCATTATCTCTATAATATATATATAATATATTTACCAAGTTTGGAGTTATTTGATCAGATAAGTTAGCAATATCAAGTGTGTTTTGTCAATCAGGTGATGACTCAGTGTAGGTGAAATAATGATTACAATATCTTGTGAGGTGTAAAGCAGAAGAAAGTTTTATTTCTTGCAGAAGTCTACCAAGTTGCAGTTCAATCAGTGCTGCAGCTTTAAAGACAGTGGCAGTCTGAGTTAAAGGAACAAAGTGACAAATACAGTAGGTAGACTCTTTGGTTTAGGATGGAATGCGAGTATACCAAACACTCACTAGAATGACAATGATCATGGAGTCTGGAGTTAGCTGACCATGTAGACTGCCCACACGTCCTCATTCTTCCCTGTACACAGTTGTGATGATTGTAACTTCAAGCTGTGATGTGCAAAACACACCACTTGCTGTTCCAAAGTAGGAATAATAAAGTAACAAAAAATAATTGGTGCTTCTAACTTGACAGAAAAAAGAAACTTCTAACTTTAGAAAAAAGAAAAAAAATATTTTATTGTTGATGAAGTCTGCCAAGTTTCAACATAATTAAGAACAGTGGTTCATATGAAAAAAATGAAAGGTCTTTTGAATAAATTATTGCTGCAAGACACCCGTTTTTGTCGCAAATTTAATGGCTGTCCCAGTATATCTGTCTACTAAGAGATAATATCCTAACTATAGATTTTCTCTAATTGGATGAAGATATGGAGGCTTAACTGCATGACAGCTATTGCACTCCCTCAGAGCTCTTCAGTCCTGGGTTCAAATTCTGAACTGAGGTGCCCTCTGTGTGGATTTTGGCATGAATTCACCATGTTTCCATGTGCTACTGTACCACTAGGTATTTCTGTTACTTTAGAAAGACATGCTCACTAAATTAATTGGTCTCTGTAAATTGTCCTTGTATGCGTTTGTGAATGTGTGTGTCCTGTGATGGACTTGGCTTCTAGGACAGGCCACAGATTGCCAATATTCTTACCAGGAATATGCAGCTTTCTGAAAATGGTTGGAAAGAAAAATGCAGATAAAAATCTTGCTTGGAAGCCTAAAAATTCTAACAATTGGTAGAGGCCTTCATGCTTGGAAACCTAATAAGATTTATTCCTGGTTATTAGTTCTGCAGTATAACAAGGAGAATTTCTGTTACCTTAACAGCACGAACACATTTTGTCTTGAATCTACAGGCATCATTCTTATACAACCCGAGGGAGTGCAAAGAGATACAGCTTTAATTTAAGCCTGTACAATGCAACAAAAAAGCTCCAAGCTTGCCCTCTGACCCACTTCCATCAAGACATTCCTTCAGTGCTCTCTCATCAGGTAACAAAGTCCCGCACATACTGTTACATTTCCAAGTCTTGCCTTCGCATCTACCATTTTCAAAAAATGCATAAGCATGGATCAAAGTAAATATACTCATTCCATTGTTTTATTTCTAAAATATGCCATCCACCGATTTGCTTTGCTGAAACCCACCACTGTCAGTAATGTAATTTAAGTGTATCTTTACGTATATCTGAGTGGTGTGTATTGCAATGTGTTTATGGAAGAACCCTCTGCACAATCATAGTTCTAACCTACAGGCCAAGTAAATGACAGATTCCTTTAATTGCATCCTGCAACACTTTGCCTAAATTGAATTCCTCTCACTGCAAAAAAAACAGCAATGTAAGTGAATAATTAACTGTGAAATTTCTAATGCAGAAAAATGAATCTCCACTGGAATGCTGTCTTTTCTTTTAAGAAAAACTCTGACTTCCATTGTTCAACTAATGCAAATCAATATATCCATTTTGCCTCTATTTGTACGTTCCTGATATGCACAAGTATGATGCTTGGGGGAATTATCTGCATCTTCAAAAGGCACACTGAAATTTATAATGCTTGTCACGAGCAGATGTTTTTTTTTATGTGGTCAGATTGCTAGTAACAATGCAGACTTTCATAATTACATTCCTTTTGACTTCAATGCTTTGCAGTGGCAGATTTTAAAGATCCAGAACATGCTTAGGATTTAAATGTCACCAGAAGTAGATTAGATCTGTCTTCCCATGTCACTTCCCAGCTGCTTAATCAATAACTGCCAAACATCACCTCAGTGCAAGGAAAACTTATTTTATAGTGCAGCAAAAAAAGCATCATTATTTTATGATTTGTATGTTTGTGAAGTGGAAGTACAGCCACAGTAACTGTGCCTACAGAGGGTACTTGATTTATCACACAAAGCTATTACTGAGCCCACAATCTCCTTTAATGGTTCATTTCTTACTACTAGGGAATGGTTCCATTTGGATTAAATTTGGAATAAATTAGTGACCACTTGTCTATTAGGATTTGGGGTGATTGCCAGTGGCATATAATTTAGCTGGTCTGATGTACAGAGAATCCATTAAATAACTGAGCACCAGTAGATTACTTATAAAATCAATCCAAGCCATTATCTTACTAATTAGTAAAATCTCTGCTGTAGAGAGTCTGTCTGAGTGGAGACATGCAAATGTAGGACTTATGTATCAGTGGCACAATTGTTAGACCTGAAGCTCATATAAAATTAGCAGTGGTTTTTCATTTAAGTTGTTTTGGAAGAAGACATTTTAGGATTATAAATTCCAGAAGGTGCTAATAGGTTTCTAAAATAGAAGAAATGTATTAAGAAGGTACTTTTTGATATGCTGGTTACTGTGGTATTCAAATACGTTATGTGATCTGTGAGTTTTAAAATCTGCAGTTATCTGGTTTTTGCACCAACTTCTTTTTTGGGTGCATTATGATTGTGAGTGTGTCACGAAAGCGTCATGCAGACGACATGATCTGGGGTAGAGTGAGGAGAACACGGGGAAAAAGCATGCGGGAGTCGTGAATAAAAACAGGGGGCGTGCACTGGTGTTTGGGGGAGGTGTGGCAGAGGCAAACAATCCAGGAATAAGTCCAAGGGAGAATCCAAAAGGAGGCAAAAGTCCAAAGCCGGGTGGTCCATCCTAGACAAACGGGGTTAAAAACAGGAACCAGACTGGGACCGGGAACTAAAACCTTAACGGGACCAGGCGCTTCCAGGTCCCGGACTCGCCTGGTACGGAAACCAGAGCAGAGCCCGGAATAGAGTGAGCGCCTGGCTTTTAAGGAGAACTGAAAAGGGTGTTGGAACAGGAAGCAGGTGCAGGGGATGAGTAGAAAACAAGGAAGGGCTGGAGCGTCCTTAAGAGGAGGGGTTTACGAACGTGACAGAGTGCTACAGTAAGTAATAATTTTAAGATTAATAATGTACAAATGTGGGTGGCATGGTGCTGCAGTGGTTAGAATTTCTGCCTCACAGTTCTGGGACCCTGGGTTCAATATCAGACCTTGGGTTCTATTTGCTTGGAGTTTGTATGTGTTCCCCATGTTTGTGTGGGTTTCCTCTTAGTGGTCCAATTGTGTCCCACTGTTCCAAAGACATACTGGGAGGTTAATTGGCTTCTGGGAAAATTGACCCTAGGTGTGACTGTGTGCATGTCTGTGTTTCTGTATGTCTGCCTTGTGATGGATTGGCGTTCCATGTCTTTGCATCCATTGCTTGTCATGAAAGGCTCCAGCTTCCTGTCCTGTACTGTTAAAATAGTTAAAAACTGGATGGATGGGAGTACAAAAGTTAAAAAAGCCTGAAAGTTGTACATTGTACTTAACATTTTATCACTTTGTTTGATATGCTTTTATTTTTTTAACAATGTATTTTTTCAAAATTAGCTGCTAAAACATCTGTCATGGTTGAAGCATGACTAATTTCAAAGCCTTTAAAATCAATTAAATGCGAGCTGATAAAACTACATGATTTACTTTATGAATTTAATCAAATGACCATCATTTATGGACTGTGATGAGCACCCACACAGAAATAACATTTATTTTAATTGTCCTGTTTTGGCAATTCCAGCATTAATAATTATGTATTTGAATGCAAATTAGACTTATTTCCCTAGACAGAGAAAGATAATGTTTTTAGATTAACTGTTTCTTAATACATGAAGCCTTTATACGCATTTTTACTTTTAAACATTTTTTGAGCAAAGAAGATAATATGACTACAAACAAGGACAAGGATGTGAATTCAGTCCTATTGTGAGGCTAGTGCTTAACTTTACAATTTTGTTTGCTGTGATGGGAAATACCCTGTTGTTAAGAAGTCTTATTGCCTACATACTGTATCACAAATGTCAACATTTCATTAAAGTTTATTTACATTACTTAGCAACACATGTTTTTGATAACTTTATTTTCATGCCGCAGATCAACTCCAGGAATTTCGTTCTGTGTGGTCTGAACAGTCTTTACAAAATTTTAACTTAAAAAAATATACAGTATACAAACACAATATGTTGCAGAACCAAACCTATAGCAAACAGAAGTATAATATACAACTGTCAATAGAGCAAATATCACATAAGCAAATTAAATTTTAAAAGATTGTGTAAAAATGCAAAACTGGGAAAACACGTGGTCAACTACAGTATGTAATAAATTTAAATAGTGTAATGTACTGTAGATAGGTGCAAATTATTGCATGCACATAGCAAAATATAAGTTTTAAGCATTTCTGGGAATTCTCAAAAATGTATCAAAGAAGGACTTTTGGAAAATGCAGGTCTGCCTTGGAAAACGAATTCGATTCTTAATTTCCCTTTGTTCTCTATCAGTAAAAAGGATGAAGAGATGAATACTATAAACAAAAAGTGCAAAGCACAAGATGGAAAAGCTCACAAATAAAATTATTAATACTTAGATTTGTCACCACTACAGCAAACAGGCTAGGTGGGTCAAAAGGCCTCTTCTATTGTGACCTTATAGCTTATCTCCTCCCCTAAATTCATGTTCTGTTCTTGCTTGACGTCCCCATGCCTAGGTAGGGAGAAACACTGAGTTTGAAGAAGTTACTTTTGAAAAGACTTGGTATTTATTAATGTGTTGAAGTTAACACATCATTTAGATCTGTACGAAGTGGGGAAGCATTCAAAATGGCAAAAAATGGGATATAATGTTAAAAGTGTAGATTTTAAAATCATTGGATGGTTTGTTAAAATTATACAAGGTACTGGTAAGACCTCTTTTAGAATATTATCTATAATTAATGACTGCATTATAAGAAATACAGTATATTCATGCTCTGGAATCAGTCTACAGAAGAGCAATCAGAAACATTCTTGGGCTTAAGAGAATGCCCTACACTGACAGACTAAAGCACCTGCATTTTTTCAGTCCTGAACAGGCAACTAGGGAACGTTATTCAAGTACTCAAAAACAAAAGGCATTGACAAAGTCAATCCAATTGACTTATGCCGAATAAACAGTGAAACATGAACCAGAGAATAAAAGTGGAATTTGCAGCACATGGAAGTGCATTTAACACAAAGAACAGGGGGTAATTTTTTACACAAAGGGTGGAGTATGGAGCAAGTTACCTAGTCATATTTTTTAAGCTTCCTTTAAGAAATGGTTGGATAAGATCCTTGGATCAATTATTTATTTTAGTTCAATTAATGAGTTAATTAGTTATCAACCAAATGGGCAAAATGGGCCAAATAGCTTTTTTGTAACCTTTCTTATGTTCTTATGGATTGTGTTTTCCCATTGGGGGAAAAAGATCTTGAAGTCATTTACCTCTGCTGCTGTTACAGTACTGTACTGTATATGCCTAATAATATTTGTTATTGATCTAAATGGATTGTTCCCCTCAACCTGTCACAGAGATACTGTAAGCCCAGCAGCTCCACGGAGAAACTTCATTTCTGCCATCTTGGTCTTACTCTCTGTGACAAGACGAGGAGCTTGGCAATCCAGGAGGATCCTGTTCCTCTGAATCAGATGGAGTTACAGTAGTTGACTTGGTTTGAGCATCTCATCTAGTGCCCCGTGGGAAGCTCCCACTGGAGTTGTACCCTGCACAGCCCACCGGGAAGAGACAACAGGGCAGACCCTGGACACACTGGAGGGATTATAGCTGGCTCGGGAGCTCCTGGAATCCCCCAGGAGGAGCTAAAGACTGCTGCTGTGGAAAGGGAAGTCTGCCCAGCTCTGCCTATTAAAACTGCAACCCTTGCCAGGAGGAAGGAGCTAGAAAATGGGTGGATGGACAGGTTACTGTAGTTTAAGTTAGTATTTTAACATTTAAGTGAACTCCAAGTTTATTAAAAGCATAGATTAATTGTGTTTAGTACAGTATGTTTTCGTGTAATAAACTTTTAGCAACAATACTGTATATGAGAATAAGATGACTTCATATGCCTTTACATCATAACTCTGCTTTAAGGAATTTTATATCTTAGTGTTACTGTTATTATAAAATATTGAATTTTGTTATCTTTAGACAGCTACTGTAGATACTGCTGGATAAGTCACTGAAAATTCATCCATTCCACCAAGTGACAGAAATAGAGTATGAATACTGTACTTCTTTATGAAACTTTAATTCTATATTATATACTGTACTGTACAGTATGTTGAGGCTCTCTTATATACATTTTTTTTTCTGTAGCATATACAGTACAAGTATATATACAAGTTACAGTATATACAATTTTTTTTATCCTCTGTAAACCGGTTTCTGAGAGGAAATGAAAGCCCAAACGAGTCCTCTTATTCAATTGTTCCTTTCTAAGGAGTACTGTGTATTACAGCTACCCAAAGTTTAAGCAACTTAGTTGTACCTAAGCTGACAGATCTCAAGTGACTCTATAGCTGCTCTAATCTCTCTCACTAAGGGTCTTTAACCTGTCAGGGAGCAGGTTTAAAATCGGTTTGATACCTCAGGTTTGCTGTCTTGTTAGGTGCCATCTTTCCTCCTCTACAACCAGGCCTTTCCACAGAAGGCCAATTATAAAGGTCTTAATTATATCTTTCAAGTATCACATTTGTCTGGAACAAAAAGACTTTTCTAACTTTAATTAGACAGGTGCCCTTTGAATACTGCATGTAGTTACCCTCCTCTTAACTTTTTTTGCTCATATTGCATTAAACTCTTAAGTTCTGTTTATTTTGTGCAGATTTCTGCAACACCTCCATAAAATATGTCTGATTTGGTCTCATGCACTTTAAGTAAAACTGATTTATTAGTTTTCTAAGAACCCACTTTTACTGCACAGTGTGGGAAATCTTTTATTATATTTGGTGTTATAATAAAACATGTTTTATTACATTGTTATTATGTCACCTGAAGAGAAATTGTCAGTTGTAGGCTTTCCATATGTTTTTGTTTTTTTAATGAGAGAGCAATACACAGGAAAATGTAAAACTGCTTAAATCTTTATGGGATTTCATATTTTATTGTGTATTTTTCTATTTTCTAGGAATCCATTCATGTACATCAAATTTAATTTATTATTTGAAACACACTAAGTGAGACTATTTTGTTTTTATGTTTCATTGCCCCTCCATCTGCTTTGTGTAAATTAATCCACTAGGTCAATTTATGCATTCAGATTTGAAATACCAGATTGCTCTGGATTTAAATAAAAATAATTGGACCACAATTACAAAATCAGTTTCCATAGTACAGTTCTAAATCAGTGGAAGTCATTATTTCAGTTTAATCAACTGAAATTAATCAACTGTTCCCACTCCTCTTTTTGTCTGCTTCCTTTCTGATTCATGTGCTGAGTTAGAGCCTACAAATTTTCTTTTCAAAGTTGAAAGCACATGTGGTACATGATGCTTGATTTGAAATACTGTGATCACTAAAAAGAATTTTAGTGTAACATTGTTCCTTTATTTTTAGAAACTGTGAATGGAGAATGCTTAGTCAATTCACCTTCAAATCACCTTGTGCTTTACTGTCTAATTTACAGTAGTGTATATAGCTAAGTCAGATAGTGCAAGTTTAGATCAGACTTTAGCCAGGAGATTGGGTTTAACACCCCTACTGTTATGAAGAATGTCATGGCCAACACCTAATGCGACGGGTGTCAATTTTTTGTAAATTGAGAGCTACCTTCTGATCCACCCAATCCATTAACAGCACTAACATAATTTTCCTTGGGGGTTACCTATCCCAGTACAGACCAGGTCCAGCCTTGTTTAGCTTCAGAGATCTGATGAGATTAGTCTGAATTGTGGTAACATTTCTGTCAGATAAATATATTTCTAATCAAAGATATGAAATACACAGCCATTTGGTAAGCTTTTGTGATGCAAAATGGCTGAAAAATTCTTGCAGGGTAGTGTGAGGAACATCACTTTATTGCATTATAAAACCTTTTTTTTGTTTTCCAGGTAAGACATAAAAATTGCTCCACACATCTTGGCTACAATGAACAACAGTACAGTAAGACTTAGCTTGTGAAAATAAAAAAAGAAAGCAGGTTATTGCTTTTGAAAAATAATTAAAGTGTATAGACCAATATTCTGTGCTTAGAAGACTGTGATTGGGTAGGAGGGAGTGCGGTGAAGAATGAGTAATATGTCCTTTCAGAAGTCTTTACCAGGAAGAAATCCATCTGTCCATTTCATCACTCTTATTTTGCCAGCATTTCTAAATGAAGAGGTTGGTTCCTTTGATATACTGTAAAATGAAGTGGATATAAACACAAGTGACACTGACACAAGAAAAAATAAGTATTTTTCTGACATGCTATATGGGTTTAAAGGCAGCATCAACTCTGGAAATATTTAGACAGCCTCTTCTTTTTCTTGTTCTTACGTAATTAGAAGGAAATTAACAAAAATACAGAGAAATAGCAATGACTGCTAGGAATAAGTCATTTTACAGATAAAGAGGTTCAAGGCTACCCATCTGTTTATCAGACATGATGCTTTACTCCTGTTACCATGAATCATAATATTTACTTGCTAATATACTGTACCTGAAAAACAAACACAAATCGTACTTATCATACAGAACATAGAACTCTTGCTCTTCGTAAATACAGTATATATGCTAAACTACATACAGTATGCAGTTGATGCTTACAGCTTAAACCTTTTTGCTTTATAGCCAAACTTATTCAGGATTTTCTGAATGAAATATTAAGAGCCACAAAAGAGGTTTTATAGTTCTTTAGGGTTTTACAGTATATGGAACCTGGAATAATGTAACTGCAGGGAAGCAAATTCTAAAATATCTATTAGATATTGGTCTTTTAGTTTAGATTTCATAAGCCTTCTGGAAAATGGGAATCACATCTTGTATTTCAAAGGCTCGGTACGTTAAGATGCCTCAACCATTGAATTTCCCACTGTATCCACTACTTGATAATGCTTTTTCAAGAAACTAACTTTAGATACACACCCTATTTGTTTTTTTTGTAAATATTCCTTTTTGTTTTATGCAATTTAACTGTACTTAGTGTGAACCTGAGTCATTTATCACAAGTACTTCATACAGTGCGTCAGTAGGCAGCAAGGATTTGAGAGTGAGAACAGACAATTACAAAGTGAAATTCGAGTCGTCTACATCAACACTTTGAATGTTGTTATAAAGGAATCACAAGTTCTGTAGAATGATTTCAATAGAAATACAAAAGTAAAACTATTTTAAGTCATACATGTGAACGTTAGGGCCCCACTGACAAGGTGACTGTGAGAGCAGCCCTGCTCTTAGAACTTAAAAAATAATGAAACCAAGAAGATGCTGTACATTCCCTAATCATGATTGGCATAACTTTCAACTAAATATTGATGGCACTAGCAGTTTTGTGCTTTTAATATTTACATATATAAACTTTATAAGCTCTATAAATCATACAATACCTTAATCCCTTTTGTGTGAGTCACTGCATTTTATAGTTTTATTGTGTTCTGCTCTATTCATGGAAGTGATTTTGTAAGGCTAATTACATGTAATAGTACATGTACTGTATATCTAAAAAGAGGTGCTTGTTTATGTCACGGACGTCCAAAGGGACTAACCGTGGAGAGCAGGAGAGCGGATAAAATCTGTGTAGCGGCGGAACGGGAAAAAGGCCCGGGCTTGTTAGTGCAAAGAGTTCAGGAGTGCCGTATAGAAACCTATGCCCTCAGGTAGCGGACGTGGGGCGACCTGGTGCTAGGCGGGTCCCAGGACATCCGAACGTCAATGCTGAGCGAGGGCAGAGTGCAAGACCCGGAAATATATAGCCCAAGGGAAAGAGAGGGACCGGAAGGGCAGCAGGCAGGAAACTAGGGACAGGACAGAGTAGGAGCGCCCTCAGGCTGCAGAGGGCATGACAGTACCCCCCCCTTCATGGGCGGCTCCTGACGCCCATACAAATAAATAAGCTGCACAGCACTGGGGGGAGGAAAAACCTCATTTAACTGCAAGGAAACCTCCGGGAGTCCACGGCTGCGAGCTACCCCCTCCTCCGGGGTATAAACCTTTATTGGGTGGAGGAAGGGGGGGGTCAAGTAGGGCTCCGGAGACTAAAAACAAAAAAAGTACTCAAACGCAAACACAACAGACAAAAACCTGGGAGACCAGGGAGACAAACCACAAAGAACAGATAGGAACCAAAAAAGTTCCAAGACACAGGGAGCAGGGGGGGACCAAATAGGAGGGGAAACCAGGAAGAAAAATCAAAACAAAAGGCAAAAAACAAGATTAAAAAACAACAAAAAAAACCCGGGGGAAAAATACTGCAGACTGGGCAATAGGCACGTTCACATTCTAACGCTGATATCGGAGTGGACAACCTGAGGAAAGCCAGACCGTAGTCCGCTCACAGACACAGATGCCCGGAGTGATATCCA
Source organism: Atractosteus spatula (assembly GCF_055471065.1). Lineage (NCBI taxonomy): Eukaryota > Metazoa > Chordata > Actinopteri > Semionotiformes > Lepisosteidae > Atractosteus > Atractosteus spatula. The sequence goes on along the minus strand of NC_142713.1, from coordinate 25,243,318 downwards.
GCGAAAAGAATGGAGGAACGGCAGAACTCACCAAGCTGACGCTGATATCGGAGTGGACAACCTGAGGAAAGCCAGACCGCAGTCCGCTCACAGACACGGATGCCCGGAGTGATATCCAGCAATCAGAATGGGAAAGCCAGCTCAACATTCAATCACTGATATCGGAGTGATCTACTCGAGGAAAGCCAGGTGCAGGACCCGCTTACAGGCACGGAAGATCGGAGTGATATCCAGTGATTAGAATAGAGGAACTGACTAATAATAAAAAAAATAGCCCAGAGCAAAAGAAAAAAAACTGCGGCAAGACAAAAAGCGCCACTTGCGGGGGTCAGTAAGTGGCTCTGCATTCTGTCACGGACGTCCAAAGGGACTAACCGTGAAAAACCCATCTGCGTAGCGGCAGAACAGGAAAAAGGCCCGGGAGTTCAGGAGTGCCGTATAGAAACCTATGCCCTCAGGTAGCGGACATGGGGCGACCTGGTGCTAGGCGGGTCTCAGGACATCCAAACGTCAATGCTGAGCGAGGGCAGAGTGCAAGACCCGGAAATATATAGCCCAAGGGAAAGAGAGGAACCGGAAGGGCAGCAGGCAGGAAACTAGGGACAGGACAGAGTAGGAGCGCCCTCAGGCTGCAGAGGGCGTGACAGTTTATGGATGAAATGGGTGTTTCCTTTGTTTTAATCAGTGAGAAGGCATACATTATTCCTAACAGCATAAAGGCATAGTGCTTAAGCTAGGATAGCATTTTAAAATGTGATGCATCTTGTGTAAATGAATTTGGTAATGCTGTGATACTCAGACTCAAGTTGCTAACAGACATTTTGTGATTTCTGGTTATGTCCTTGACAGCTTTAAGAAAGCTATTGAAAATCACCCTGTATTACTTTTGTTGAGGTCAACATTTTAAGCTGTCATCTGCCATCACCCAGATACAATAAAAAGCTTCCCCAAAAGCTGTCAGACCCAAAGCGATCAATTCAAAGAGTTATTGAACCTGCAGTTCTCCAAAAGAAAACATTGCCTTTCATGATACCAAGTTTCCTTAACTAACCTTCAAGATTTGTTATTTCAGTTATAAATGAGTTGCATAATGCCCCAACCACAACAGAGCGTTTTACCAATATAACATGAGTTAATATGAATGTTAATATGACATTATGACAGAGCCCTGGTTCCTGAGACATAATTTGTGTTATAATTATTTTCCTATTTTATTATACTGTACATGATGTGAAGGGTAACTGTTTAAACATTTGTCATAATGTGTTCACAGCTTCTACTGTGTAAGTCTGAAAAACAAGAAGAACAAATATGACCTCCATTGAAGAGGGTTTCCTAAAGTTAAAGAGAACAGATTCACATTAGAAAACTCTCATTAGTCAATCAGGGCATTCATAGTCATGCATTATCTTTCCATTACTGCATTGTCAGGGGCAAAACAGACACAAAATAATTTGCCTCAGATCAAAAGGCTTTTGAGAAAAAAACAAAATTAGTAAATTATTTTAATGATACCTTGTATAAAAAATAACAAAGGTAGCTATCATCTATTGCAAATATGAAATATTAATCACACCTAATATAGTCCTGTTAAAAATGTATTTCACAAATGGAGAAATGTGTTCCTGTCAGATACTGTAGCTACAGTAGATATCATTTTCTTTGACATTTTCTTCTCATAGGTCTATGTTTGTAGTCCAGTCTTGATTTGGATTTTGATGTGCATTTTGTCTGTCTGCATGCCAATTACACAACTGCGACATGGAGGACTACTAAAACTACTTTTCATATTATAATACAGACTTTAGATCTACGCAAAAACATACCCATTACATTTTGAAAACGTTAGGCAAAGTTATGCATATTCTTTGGAATCAGTTTCACTGTTCTTTTTATAAATTTAAATCCCATAAAATGTTATCGGGGATGAAATTTAAATTAAAAAGGTACATGATGTCCTGCCAGTTACCATCTGATCATTCATCCAAGACAGGTCATGAAAAGACTGAAGTGAACTGACAATACTGTCCACATTCCAAAGTGCCTGCAGGAACCCTATATGAGGAACCGATTTCTATTTCGTTCTCCATTACACAGGGCTATAATGGAAGGATTTAGGTTATTTGTAGACATAACTGTTATCTCTAGCAATGGATATGATGTAGTACAAGGAAAGGGGCAATGAAAAGAGTCAGAGTACATTTATAACAACATGAACCATTGCAGTTCTAAAATGCATGGCTGAATTCTGTTTGTTAATAGAACTCAGATAACCACAGCAACCAATGCAGAAATGTGTGTCTCAAATAAAAAAACACCAAATGAGAAAGAGACCAACATTCATAACCATTTTCATAAATTAATTCACAATGCACTGACTCATTGTTGATCATATTATGCCAAACTATTTTATACCAGACTTTCCTTGTTTTGGTGTCAGTTTTACAGAGCAGAGTGTCCTGTGCCTTACACATAGACGACTTATTTTGTCAGAAGAGGTACAGTATAAAGGTCAGTTTAGGCCTGATTTACTAAATTATAACTAGATTTCTTAGTGAGAAATATTTGTTATGTTTCCTTAAATTATGGCTTCATGTCTTCTTAGGGGCTACATAATATGTAAAAACAATATTCATAACTCCTTATGACTAATTCTGCAAAAGAAATAATAGATCTACTATTGTTCCAAAAAAACATCACAGTAACATATGTAGGATCTAAAAAGGTACTGTGAAGATATATAACTTAACTACATTAAGCATAATTCAATGAAATATTATTTTAATACCTCCAATGAGCTCTGTGTGTGTAGAATTTGTAAGACTGCAAAACTTAGTATAGCATAACCGGGGGTTAAAGCATCCATAACTGGTCCCTAAATATTAATGTCTCTCTTCAAAAATCTCCATAAATTCACAAAACTCGCATTTCAACAAGTCCACAGGTTCATCCCTTGGTAGTGTTTTGGGTTCATTCTTCTACTGGTGCCACATATTACAGTGGATCTGCCCTCAGTTTGCAAACAACAGAACAAACCTGGCTCCTATTTTTAAATGTCACCTGATCATTTGCCTTCCTTCAACTGGTCAGGTGACGGAAGAAGGCATGACGTTCCCAGCCTCCACCTTGATTGGGCACACTGTAGTGGACTCTTACAATACTCAATATTGTTTTTGTGCTGGGGGGTTTATTAGCTATACCAATATGGATCCTGACATAACCATGTAACACTCTGTAACTTTTATTCATGAACACAAATGCCTTTTTCATGCCACCTGCTGATTGGCAGCAATGTACAGAGAACTATGCAGTTAGCAGAGCCCAGGTCAGGTTGAGGAGGTGTTGTTTATTCTCTTTGAAAACTCAGCAAAGAAGTCTGTCTGTATTGTGCTTAACACATATACTACACCTCTGCCTTTGGAGGAGAATATACAATTAGGGAACAGCTTCTGCAAATTACTCAGCCTCCATATTGGAAGAAGTAAGACCATATGAGTGAGTTCCACCTTTCCACTGATACAAAGCTTCAGCAATCTGACTTGAGCTTTGAGCAATGAAACAAAATATTTACTTCTGAGATCAGAACTGACCGGAAGTAAAATTAGGACTGTTTCTCTCATACAGTATATGAGGGATAATATATTTCTCTTTAGCTCCAGTTTGTGTCTTTGAGATGTAGTTTGAGTGTCAGTTTTACAGAGCAGAGTGTCCTGTGCCTTACATAACAACATACAGTACAGTAAATGAATACAGATTTACATCCCAGAACTGCTACAGTATGTCTTTGTTAATTTACAGTAAGGTTGTTCCAACTTTGAGGGTCCAAGACTTGCAAACTTAATAGTTTATGCTTTAGTTTGTGTCATACTGTGGCAGGTCCCCATACACGAACAGTATATGGCTTTGGAGGACCTTTGCATATACAGTAAAACCCTTTTTTACTATTGGGAGATATGGAACCAGGGCTGAACCAACCCTGATGTTGTCAGCTTTTGCAAATCTAACTTGGACCATTAACATGCTGGTTTTTCTATTTCGTCTGTCGACTGCTACCTAGTCTAACCTGTTAATCCTGTTTAGATTCTGATGCTTCTCGAATATGAGATACCAGCAATCCTGACACAGCAGCAATTGCTTTGCTATTTTATATTCTTAACCTCATTGTAGATTGTCTCACCATTGAACTGATCCTTTTAGCCTTGTAGTACCTTCTCGCCAAAAGACATTTCAAGTCTAATCCATTTCCAGAATAGACAGTATTCTTGTATGCTGAAATTGTTCTAGAGGAATCTGATGACCATAAACTAGATTTGATTCCTCTAATAACCATAAATGTGTACCCTATTATTTCTTTGTCTGAAGTATCCTTAACCTGCCTTCTAGTGGCTGAACCCGTATTGACACTTCAAGATGCAGCACCTCTGTTACACATAGTGTACATATTCTTTGGCTTTTAAGTTTGTGCCTCCTCATTATTCCACCATCATATTGTGCCAGGGAAACAAACAGACCACATGATAATTGAGCGTAAATTTACAGAGTAAATTGTTCTGCTTTGGGTATTCTGGTATTCTGAACTTTGCCCATTAATGTATCGATGTATTGCTGTACTAAACACCAAGTACATTTTTAATAATGAACCCTAGCCTTTGGCACCCTTTGAACATTTTATGTCACTTGATTATCCTCAAATGCCATAGGACATCTTCATACTATGAAAAAATGAAATTGGTGAAAGCTAAAACAGAATATATGAATATGAATGTGAATGAATGTACCATATACATAATTTAGTCAAAAGAAGAAAAGAAAAGTACATTTGCTTTGACAGGTTCTACAGTATTGCATCTAAATTTTGGCTTTGCCAGCAGTCCGCGAATTAGTCACTCACTGCTGTACAACTGTTAAGCAGTTTGACAGCGTGGACAGTAGTGATTATAATGTGCCAGCAAAAACTCACTCAATTAAAGTTTCCTAAAATATGCAGTTTCTAATACGTGTCCTGATAAATGCATCACTCTGGTAAAGCAAGGAACTGTTGCAGTAACAAAAACATACTGTTACATGTACCGTACTGGCATTCCACTTAAGGTTACTGCTGGTCAAAATAACCAAGAAATTTTATCCTAGTGATCAAAAGTTCTGAAATATTATAGTTCATTTTGTCAAACTTCACATTGAAATAGAGTTTATTAACATAAAATATATTGGTTCTTCTTCTCTGGAATATAGATAACTGTTTAATTGATTGTATCTTCCTACAACTGAAGGTTGGTAACAGTTGTTAATTTATTATTGATACTGACATCAGTTTTCATAGTAATAATAACCATCATCATAGTTTTGAAGAAAGAAAATGCATAATTATGGACAATACAGTGTCCAGCGTGAAAACAGTGTTCTGACAGAGCATAATTTTGTAAAATTTGTAAGGCAGTTGTCAGGCAATTCTTATGCAGCAACATTGTGTACTAACAAAGACATTATTGCTGAAAAAGATTAACTTTCCATTATACAAATCGCATTGCATACAGGTAGGCAAAAAAATGAACACTGAAAAACGTTGCTTTGGACCTGATAACTAGTGGATTTTTCTCTTTGCTTTTACCTCAAAAATACATTTTTCACAGGGTTATGATATACTTACTCTAATCTTTATATCATCCTGTTTGTTTCCATATACCATATTTTTGTATACGCTTTCATCATGTGAACTCACCTTCATTTGACATGAAACAATAGGGAACCCTGTAAAACATTGGTACATTAGAGTATTAAACACTTTAAATTCTGCATTTGATTAATACAATGTTCTTCTGTAGTGCTTCCATTGAAATCAAATTTCTTCATTGGAATGTGCACAACATAGAGTATACTCTGGATACTTTTAAGTAGTACTTTCTAAACAAATAAGTGTTTTTAATGTGATTTCATATGGTACTGTATATGGGGTTTAAAAGAAGCAGCCAAATGTGTATCTATAGTACCTCTCTGCACTCTTACTCTTACTCTGCAGTTTAGCACTCTTGTTAGCAGCTGGTATCTTCCTCTGGTAGGGTTACCCTTCTAAATAACATCGCTAGGTTACTCCTTGACACTCCTCCTACCTTGACAGACTAAGGTCATCAGTTTCTTTCAAGATAGTTTTCCTCCCGTTACAGAATTCCCACTTAGCTAATGCAGATGCAACCTTGGATTAGTTGTATGACTGTTTACTGTCTCCTGCTGAGATGTTGAGGAGCCAGTTTGCTTTCCACCGTGGGCTCTCTCTCATCCTCTAGCCAGACTTCTAGGGGGCCTGCCAGCTTTTTCTCTGCCACCGGCTCACGCCTTTCCTTGAGCCAATGTTTGGGTTTTTCTGAGACTTTGGGATTACTGTCAGCATCTGGCCATAACAATTGTCAGCCTGCTGAGTCTAGTTTGTGCTCCCACACAGCCTGGAATGCTGCTCCATTTTTGACCTCACATCAGCCTTTATACCAGCCTCCTCTTTGACTGCAGACCAGATCGGAGGAAGGGCCACAATTCTAGCCTCTCCTTCGCCAGCCACCTCAGACCCTAATCAACCCAGGCAGTGATCCTGGCTTCACTCCCCTCTACCACTCGGCTGAGCTCTACCATTGAAGGGTAGTTTAGTCAGTGTGGAATAGGGCTTTGATTCCAATGTCATACTGAGACATTATATGAAATTAGTCCAACGGAATTGTAATTACATCATTCAAGGGGTCCTTTCCTGAAGTCGCGGTAGCAGGGGTTGCTCCATGTCATTTTTGCCTGAGTGATCATAAGACCTCTTCTCCTTGGTTAGATACAGTACCCTGTATGTTATTTTCTTTACTTTTCTACAGGAATACTGCTACCCCTACTGAAAACTGAACATTTTACCCTCTCCTTGGCTGGTCAAATTATCATACTTAATATTTTTTAGTTTTTTCTCTCTGTCTTTTAAATAAATACTTGTGAATGGACTCTTCCAAGCTAATCTCCAAATTGGATCACTGCTTAGACCCCTTGAAGGGAGAGAACCTAAAATATTGCCAACTGTATTCATCTTTACCATAACACTTTGGTGACAACACTGTGGAAGTTGACCAGATTGGAGCATTGCCCTTTGTGTCTAGGACACAGATTCCACAGTGTCTTAACAGCCTCCATTGTATCCTTTGGAAACCAAACTTAAGGAACCAGACTTGTGTATGAGCATAGTCCTCAGGGTATAACATAGGTTCCAGTCTTTCAGTGCCTTTCAGTGTTTCTGGGTCTCTTTACATCATCAGCCTCTGGAGATCTCTGAAAGTCTTAAACTTGTCCAATTATGTTAATGATTAGCTCAATTAGGTCATTAAGAGTAGAGGTGTAATGAAAGTTTACAGAACCTGCAGCCTTCAAGGACTAGTGTTGTAAGCCACTGGTGTATAGAGTGCATAATTCACCTCAGTCTGAAGACCATTGTGTCAGCTACAACCCTAAGAAGGCAAACTAGTGGAACTATACCGGAATGCCAGAAAAATCTAATTCAGCCTGAGTTTCAGCAGTCTCTTGAAGTTGCATTATACAGCACAGTCTCAACAGCATTGCTTCAGCTGAAACTCTTGGAAATTACACAATAAACCTGGCCTGAGGTTTCTAACCTCAAGACCCTGTCCTCATCATCCCACTCCACAGAATCCTGTAAAGGAACAGAGCAAGAAACTGCTTTCAAATAAATGACTTAAAACTCAGAGCCTTTATAATAATTCCACAGAAGTAAAGACTGAAGTGCCATCTTGTGCTATAAGGGGGACCACAACTGTCACACCATCCTAATGCATTGGTTCTCTGTACCTGAAGATTAACTGTCAGAAATAAGATGTGCTTGCTTGTTTACTGAAGTTTTTCTGTGCTGACTCTTTTCTTTGAAATATGCCCTAGTTAACGTATGTTCCAACAGAACTTAATGCAGTTTCCCCTCAGTTTGCTAATTGACATTTTGCTCATTTATTTCTGGCTGAAAAGTTGTTAATGTGTAATCAGGTTATGATGAATAGACATGGGTGGGAATGACAAATATATCAGGAAATGGATGCTGAACAATGTAGGTTAAGATCAAACACACTGCTTAAAAATAATTTTAAATATTTATTCTGTTTTGAAGATAAAGACAACACTAGCCTTCCATATTGCTGATTACTACAAATTTAAAATACATACTCAGGCTCATAAAGAGACTTAATGAAGAAAAACTAAGATATATTAAAGAGATTGTTTTGGACATTAGCATTTCCTACAATGTGGATTTGTTTTATATTAGTAAACTTCATGTTTAAGTGCTAGTAATTCAAGTGTTAATTCTTTAATGTAACAGTATTTTTATATTCTATTTTGCATTAGATGTTTAATGTCATTTATAAAGCTGAAAATAAATTCCTTTAGGAACTGTTGCAACAATTATATAATAGGAGCAGCTGGAGGCTACTGAGATGGCAGGCATGGGCTGCTGAGTTACTTATTTTAATGGACCAGAGCACTAAGAGGGACATATTGTAAATTATACAGCCTCCTTCTCTCAGGGGCTGCTGGGGTACCTACTGCACTTACAGGCCTGAATTTTATTTTTCTGGCATTTTACTGTCACATTCCAGTTCTAGTTTAGTGAATACTAGTATTTGTGTTTCTGTTATATCTCCCCTCCCCCACACTGTGACCCTATTATACTGTGAGTAAGTGTGAGAGTGTGTGGCAGACAGACAACCCAGATTTGGATTCTATCTCTTATAGTCTCTCATCATTCTATATTATTTCCATTTGTAGAGATAGTGATTTATTGCCACTATTCCTGAATGAAACATCTGTTAAATCCTAGAACCCTTATACAGTAAGTGCTGCACTGGTCTTCGGGAATTGTTCTTCAGGGAAGTTGCCTCAGTAATGAAAGGAAGAGCGAAAGACACCTGCCAAGCTGGAGTCAGACCCCACTTATGTCTATAATGGATCCCTTTGCCATGAATAAGTACGACATAATGTAGGAGTGAAGCTGCAACTCCAGTGGGATGTGAAAGGATGCTGCAAGGTACTCAGCTGCCTATCCCTGCCACAATATCTGTGTATGGGAAAAGAAGCATAACTGGGACACACTCTGAAGGTCCCTCCTAGACTTTCACAGGGATGAAAAAAGCTCCTTTTTGCCATCCAGCTCCTGCCTATGGACCCTGATGTTCCTATGCCTTTGTAAAGGAGAGAACTCTATAACAAAGCCTTCACACCAGGGGAACCACTGCTTCTGCAAGCCTGACTTTTCACCCTGGAAGACAGGAACCAGCAACTAGAATGGTCCATGTCCCGACTTCTAGCACTTAGTCTGCAATAGGCACCTGCACCCACCACCTTAGCCAGTGGGAAATGGGAGACAGTTTCAAGGTCAAGCTCTTTGACAGGACTATGCAGTGAGAGCTGTATAACAAGATCAAGTTTTAAATCTCTGAAAGGGTTGTACTTTGGACGCTAAGAAACAAGCCCACTAGTAAAACAAAATCACTAGAGGACTCCACAACTTATAATCAGATGAACAGCACATCTGAGGACATTGAAAACCTACTGACAATGAGAAATGTTTTGTAAAACCATCAACAGCAGTCTTACAGCAGCGCCTTTAAAACAAACACAAACAAGACCAATGAGACAAACAAAGTGCTGGGCTATGCAAAACAAAACAAGTAGTCAACTGTCTTTGCAGCTACTAAAATAAACTGTATTTATACAAGCCTCATTCACCACTAGCAATACAAATACCCTGCTTATCAAGATCTGCCTATTTAAACCTGATGTGAAAAGAGGATGGCTTGATGCTAGTCAGTGTATTTTACTGCTGACTAACTAATTTGTCTAATATTCATTTTATGTTCATAAACAAGGCTCTGAAGTGTATCACAGATTAGTTCTATTTTCACTCACTTGACCTACAAACTCACTATTAGCAGATGTACTGTAAGTGACACCAGAGGACAGGACAGACCAGAGACTGTCCCTCTATTGAGCAAGGATTCTGGTAGTTTGTCATGCCATTTTGGCTGTGCAATTCCCCAGGCACTATTGAACATTTAATGTACAGTTCAACTGTGCCCTGAACAGAGTGAGCTGTTGCCAAGATCATCTTCTACTTCATCATTTCATTACCCTATGAAAACTACTGGGCTGATTTGAGCAATAGGTCCCAGAGGAATCATTTCTCAAGTTTGGTCCGAAAGAGTTGAAGATGGGGACATACTTCACTTGTATTCGGTAGGCCTCTGGGGGGAAAAGGTTGTAGTCCAGTCTGGACTGAAACACTTGGCCAGCCTTCAGGAGTGCATAGATATTACTCTTGCATTTGCCTAGTAACGTAAGATCAATTCAGTCGCCTAGAGAAAATACATTCTTCCCAAGACAGAACTTTTCCAAAGACATGGCTCTCCTCAAAATGTGCTTTGGCAATGCAATCTGCTTGGCCAACTTTTGTAGGTCATAAACTGGATGCAACTCAGGTACAGATGCAGCCATTCAAAATGCGCGGGCGATACCGCATTATTTTCCGGTACGCTGTACGCAGTCTACCGCAAGCTACCGGTAAATACCGCGAGTTACCGGTAAATACCGCTAGCAAAATAATAGTATCCGGAATTTCCGCAAGGTGGAGCTAATAAAGCTCAACCTCTCATGTTTGAGCTGTAGCCATCAAAGTCTTTAACGAAGATATTAATAATAGTATTAATAATAAATGACCTTGGACAAGCTGTAAACTCAAAGTATTGCCCTGGTCCACATTCTTTTTTTCATTGACCGTCTTTGTAAAAGTAACGCCACAGCATTTCGCAATCACGCATTTTTTTCCAATCATGCAAAGTACAGTGATTCACCATGCCTTTCACATGCTCATAAAAGAGATTGATTTAGGGACATAAACATATTACCGTATGCAAACTGTACTGTATACAGTATGTATATGTATATTTAATGTCTTAACTGTGCCCGTTTAAGTATTGAATATTCATATCTAATTTTACCACTGAAGGGAAATCTTAGTAGCTGAGCATAAAAACAATAGGAGCATACTGCAACGCGTGTGAAGGCCATAAACGATATTAATTTTGGAACATAAACATACAGTATATGGCTGGTCTCGGTACTTTAAAGAAAACATACACGAAACATGGTTTCATTATGACCAGAATCTTGAGATATTTTTAACTTGATTTACAGTATTTGAGAGGTATGTCTTAACACCGATACTACAGTGCTTAAGTACTACTCACGTATATGTTTCTAGGTTTATATTATGCATTTCATACGGTCAAATTACTTTTGAGCAACTAATAAGAAGCGCGAAACGGTATGCGTTTTACTTTCGTTTCGTGCTGGGACCCGTGGATTGATTAGAGATATCAAGTACATACAAGTCATTTTTTAAATGTTGTAGTTCGTCTTGAAAAAATGTTACGAGTACATCATCTATCAACAATTACACAGGTTCTGTTTCCATATTGCGGATTTTGGTTACGTAATATTATTTTCTAGATTTCACGTTGTGAATATATGATTTGGGCAAACAGAGCCGCAAAGAAGTACATTATGGGTTGTTGTTTTTTTTTGCAGTTTTATCTAGAACAAGCGATGCTTAAACCTTTGTCTGATTCTTGTGAAACTATCCACACGACAGTTACAGTACCTAGGAGTTGACTTCAGTGATGTCACTGATGGGATGTTTCTAAAAATCCATCCTCTGTAAAACGTCTTCTCTAGTTGTCCTGCATATGTATTCGCTAATGAAGCTGTGTGTTCTGAGCCTGGATCTCTACATTTCTGTATGAACCACCTTAGAGGGCTAAAGACAGCTTGTGTTTAAATTGAGTGTAAGGCAATTTATGCTTCTAAAGTCATGGTCAGCATTTTTGTACTGTGCTGTAAACTTGTTCTGTGCCTAGTCACATTATTTTATAGCGTTTTCATAGCGTTATCAAATCTGGTGGCGCTGTGTTAGTTTCCTGACTCCCATGTCACATGGTCTGTGATTGTAACCTGTAATACCGGTTTAATTCGTCACAGCCAGCACTCCGGTTGTAAAGTAGAAGCAGGCGAGATTTCCAGCGAAAAACACCTCCCCCTTCTTCAGGTGTGAGGGTCTTCTGCTCAGAATGAAACGCTAAAATGTAATGTAGGCTCTGAATGGGTTCTGACTTGCTTTAACAAAATATGTTTACAAATCCTTTCACCTGGCATTTTCGTAGTTAGAAATTATGGAACGCTCTGTTAAAAGCAAGGGAGTTTTTATGTCCGTTGCAGTTCTTTTGCAACATGAATATAATTATATCGTTATTAATTTCTTGAGATACGCGATTCCATATTATATTCCCTTTTAATCAAATTCTAAAAGTATGCTTGTTGACTCCGGTATCGCGTTAGTTAAAGACTTCGATGCTTAAAATGTTTAGGAGAAATGGAATACTGGTGTGTATGTTTTCTTTAAAGTACCGAGACCAGCCATATACTGTATGTTTAAGTTCCAAAATTAATATCGTTTATGGACTTCACACGCGTTGCAGTATGCTCCTATTCTTTTTATGCTCAGGCACTAAGTAAAAGGAGATGCTTCATATTGCTTGACTAATTTTAAAAACTAAGTTAGAAATGCAGACGCTCCCTCGGTGCGCTGCTCTGGTGCGCCGGCTCTTACACAGTGCCTGTCTGCCGTAAGCGTTACAATATACATACCCAACACTGCTTGTACCCATCTGTCATGCAAATAAAACACCTTGAATTGAATTGAATTGAGGGGAGAGGGGGGAATACTAAAGGCAATACTGGCTCAATACCCTCGATGGGCTTTGACGTGCTAATGCGTTGGTTTAACAGTCCGGGTGTGGCAGGCTTCCAATGTCAACTCGACTCGATTGGAAGACAATGAACGTATTTTGTGATATTTAGAAATATAAATTTGTTTGGTGCGAGTGAGGTTTTATTTAATCTCTGACCAAGGGAAACGTTTCATTTTTTCAAAGAAATGTTTGTTAAAAAATAAAGTCATAGTTCTATGGGATTCAATCACAGACCATGTGACAAGGGAGTCAGGAAACTACTCTAACACACAGCGCCACCGGATTTAATAACGCAATAAAAACGCTATAAAATAATGTGACTAGGCACAGAAAAAGTTTACAGCACAGTACAATAATAAATGCTGACCATGACTTTAGAAGCATAAATTACCTTACACTCAATTTAAACACAAGCTGTCTTTCTGTATGAACCTCTAAGCTGGTTCATACAGAAAATGTAGAAATGCATTAGCCTGATTATGATTAAAAAACACATAATTAAACACGCGTTTGCGATTTAAATCAGAACACGATTTAAATCAATATAAATGTTTATATTGTAACGCATACTGTCCAGCCTCCATTTCTCTATAAAAATTTACTCTGTTGCACACACACACACAATAGAAGGAGGAACCGCTGTCAGAAGGGAAGATATGTTCAAAATATCGCAAATATCGTTCATGTTGCGATATTTTGAAATATAAAAGTCAATTTATTGTCCATAATATCGCTATTCTATTTTTTCGAAGAAATGTTTGTTAAAAGAAAAGTCCGGCACCAGCTGGATTCGATCACACAACCTCCCAGTTGCTAGTCACGCACCTAGACCAGTCGGCTAGAAGACAGCTCGCATGAACAGGCAGGCGAAAAAGCCCTACACAGCCCTGTCGCAGCACACGAATACCGTTATTAAATTCTTTAGATACGCGATTCCATATTATATTCCCTTTTAATCAAATTCTAAAAGTATGCTTGTTGACTCCGGTATCATGTTAGTTAAAGACTTCAAAGCTTAAAATGTTTAGGGAGAAATGGAATACTGGTGTGTATTTTTTTCTTTAAAGTACCAAGACCAGCTACAGTATATACTGTATGTTTATGTTCCAAAATTAATATCGTTTATGGCCTTCACACGCGTTACAGTATGCTCCTATTCTTTTTATGCTCAGCTACTAAGATTTCCCTTCAGTGGTAAAATTCAATATCTACAACGGGCACAGCAAAGACGTTTTTACTGTAAGTCTTTCTACGACAGACCAACGGACCACGAGTGCCCCTGTCGGTCAACCAATCACGTACTGCGGTGCCACGCGTCATCTTGCGTCATACTGAGCGACGTCACCTGCGGTACGTGTCTGTGACGCGCACTTTGAATGGCTGCATCTGTACCATGGGATAGTGGTGTGATGATCCATTGAAATGGGCTTGTCCACTACAGGAAGCTGGGAGAGATGGGTGGCTGGCTGATGATGGTCTGTCACCAATATGATTATTTGCCATAAAGTAACTGATTAAAATGCTTCACACTCCAATCTAAACTTAAGTCTTCTCTATCAGGAATTCTGCTGCTGAAAGAGATGTTAATGCAAAAGCAACTGGTCACTTGCTGCCATCCTCCATAACATGTGACATGACAGCCCTAATGCCATATTGTGCTGCATCACAAGTAAGTTTGACTGGTTTGGACAGATTATAGTGTCAGATGTGACTAATTTTGCCTCTTGAAATGCATGTTATCAATCTCTAGTCCATTGCCATCTGTGTCCCCTCTGTAAGATCTGATGTTATGACTGGAGTATGGTCACTAAGTATGACAAAACTTTTCTATGATAATAAAAACTCCCAAGAAACATCTTACGTAAGATACATAATATGGATAGGTATGAATGTCAAGATAATCTTGATGCTTATGCAGTTCATGAGGATCTATAGAATGTCCACAGTATGTAATAAACAGCTTCAAAAGCTCAGGCTTTACTCACAGGTCATTTCTCCAGCCCCTGTAAAGGTTTCTCCAAGTGGTGCTCAACACTAGCCCTTGTGACAATGATACCATCTAATTGACACTGAAAGCATGGAACCCTCTGTAAGTTCTATTCCAGCTCACTGATGGGGTTGAAGCCACCCTGAACACCAGCAAATTATATTAATATAGTGCCTAATATGTACAGTATGAATGGTTAGAAACAGCTTGGACTCATCTTCAATCCCCATCTGAAAATAAACATCTACCAACTCAGGGTTGCTGTTTTCCTCCTGATAATTTATAAAATAGTAGATAATAGAAATTGTTTCAGATTGTGTCAATGGGTACTACTCTGCTTGTAGAATTGGTTTTATAGTGACACTGAAATCACCATATAGTATACCCTTACTGCTCTATTCTTCTTAATTATAAGTGAGATTTGGATTCCAGTTTACTTTGGACAGAAATCCTGCTTCTTCCAACTTGTCCAGCAGGTTCAACTTTCTGTCTGTTTTGGCATATGGTACTTGTCAAGTTTTATGGAACTTGAGTGTAGTGCTTCAAAACATTTGACTTCTGTAGATAGTGTGTTAGGAAATGCATACATTTCTGTTAAGCTTCTGGTCCACGTGAAGCTTCCTCAGCCAATAATGTCCTCAAAGTGTTGGTTTACCTTTGGTAAAAACATAAATTGCTATACTGTACTGTTACAGGCGGGCCCTGACTAACTCTGTTGGTAGAGCATGAGACTCATAATCTCGGGGTAATGGATTCGTGTCCCATGTCGGGTGCAAGGTTCTCTAATAAACCATACTGAGCAGCAGCAGTATGGGGCGGTGTTCATGATGGAGGATCACGTTTCCGTGACAGTGGCAACAACACTTAACGCTATCTGCGTACAAGAAAAACCTGGCAATCTACTTCCGTATCTTGCCATAAAAACTCTATGGATAGTGACAGGGAAACTATCCACAGATTCGCCATGATTTGACTCCGACTCGACGGCACTCAACCCATCCACCCACCCACATTAATCTGATAGGAACAATACTTCCCCCAGTTTGTTTTGAACACTTGAATGCTAGCTCAAATATCTGACAGGGAAACACTCAGACACAACAAGCAGACCTGCAAACAAGGCAAACTGAGTACTGTAATCAAACATGTTTAATACAAATTTGGTATAATCCACATATTTTCAATTGGAACTCAACATGGAGCATCAACTCACAGTACATTTGGTTTATATAGGGTAGATGCTGTGAATGATTAATTTAACAGGTCATGCGGAAAGTTATAACCTTCTAAAAGATACTGCTAATATTTGATTTTTGGAAAAGTGTTTTGAGTTTAGATTTCAATACATATATTCATGTCTATAATATACTGTAGGTCATAGGTGGCTACCCCAAATCCAGCAACTATTAATACTGTATATTATATTGAAACTACCTTAATGAAGTAGACTACTACAATTTAGGTTTTCTTATACTGTATAGAAGGCTTCACAGCCGAAACATTGTGTTTTCTCTCTTCTCTTTTCAGCATGGAATAAACCTATTACTTGTTCCTTTGCAGACTATATTAGGTTTAATTGATTGCACCTACTGTACCTCCAAGGTATAAGCAACCTACTGCAGCTATCATGAAATAGTGATATACAGTAACGTAATGGGTGACAATCTTAGGTCAAAATTTACAATTTTAGCTATTAACCACAATGTTTAAATTAAATCTGGTGAACCGTGATCTGTCAAAATTTCATTTTTTTAATACGTTGATTACCTCTCCAGAGCAGATAAGGAAGCGGATATTTAGTTTGGACATGTGCAGTGCACAGAGCAGGAAATATGGACTGGAGAGGCAAAAATTACATTTGACTACCTGTCTGTTCAAGCACTGTATTGTACAGTATGTACAGTATAGGAGATACTGTACATACAGTAAGGGTTACATTAATTTGCATAATTTTATTTGTTGAAGTAGGATTGGCTTTCTAATACTGTATATTTTTGTTAAACCATCATATGCCTGCAAAGTCATTGACAGGTTTAAGCAAAATATTTAAGAATATTTTAACGTCAAATGTACACATACTGTACAGGTACACGATCAGTAGTGAAAGCATTTTAGGATGTTTTAGATTTAGGTTTACTGATTTGGACACATAAACTTCTTGATACACCTATGTATTACGAAATACATTGTTTTCTTACTGCGATCATAACATTGTGTGAGTTCATACGGAAGTTATTTAATGTACTAAACAGTCGGGATGGCGAGAGCAGAGCACTAATGAGATTGTTTGAAATGATGCATTTAGAGCACCAACAGATTAAAGGCAACACACTCGCTTCAGTCTGTTGCAAGACGTGGGCAAGCGAAGACAAACAGTATACACCCATAGGAATACAGTGCTTGAACGCGGAGGTGCTGACCATTATACTACTAGACTCCATGGGTGAGTTAATTCTATTCAGTGTTACTTTGTAGTAAAATAATATCATGGCATTTATTTAAAAAGCCGGCAGAATCTTCAGAAAGCGGAAAAGAGGCTGGTTTGATGTTGACATTTCACTTGTTTATATAGCCTGAAACATAGATAAGCTTCTACAATCCATAACCGTTTCGGTTATCATTTACAGTTTGTTTTCAACTTTAGCTTGTTCTACAAGCCTACATTTAGCCATACGGTTTTCGTTGTTTTAACGCAATTTCTTCGTGATTTCGAAGGCTTTTCTACTACTTTTAATTAATATGTAAAATCTATTAGCTTACTTTTTCAGTTGCATCCTGAAAAAAATGCTATCTCTGCCATGTAATGATTTTCATTAAACGAAAAAAGGTTATTCATTGAGTTCATTAAAAGAAAGTGGGAATGTTTTAATTTGTAGCTACTGCAGAGGAAGGTCAGCAATACAAGGCAAATTAAGTTAAATTACAGTAAATTGGAGGCAATTAATGCGCTGGTTTATGATGTGATCTCCAATAAGCAATCAAGCGGTGAAATAATGAAGAATGACAACTTCTACCTTCGTGTCGAATCAGGTTATAAAAGTGAAAATACGTTCGTTTATGAGCTTAGACAGCCAGAACAGGAATGGGTACTGTGGTTTTCTAATGCTATGAAAAAGAGGAATTTCAGTATTTTTCTGAAGATTACTTCCATCTTTGTGCTTTACCATGCCACTTGAAGACAGGTCTGCTACAGTATGTGTATATTTCAGTGACCGAATGTGTGGAAAGGTTTGGTCTTCACCAAGGAAGTACAGTAGATATCGATGTGATTAAAGGATATGAATCCGGCGAGTAATGACCCAGATAGCACCTGTTTTAGTGTAATCATAGCTTCACTACTGCAATGCTAGGAATAAGAATATAAACCATTGGATTTAATGAAATCCCTCGAGATTAGAGCTCATGCGCTGAGAAAATTGCAGAGCAGATAGTTTTTTTTCTTTGTACTCTATCACCATATGAGCGTGTAAGCTTCTGTATGAAGTCCATAAATTTGAAAAGCAATAGCAGACACAAAGTCTGATCATCAATAATTTATATTTCCTTTAGTGGAAACGGGTTGTCGCTTAGATTTTTTTTGTGCAATCTGTTGTCATGGCAATATGTCTTGTTCTTAATACTGTATATGTGGTTTTTAAATGGTATTAGATGAAGGGCGGTTGGTGTTTCAGCTTTAAATCCGGCGTTGAACTAATCCGCGGATCAGCGCTTTGCCTTTGTCAAAGAGCTTTGAACAATCAGTGGGGCACACATTCACGGCCAAAGAAATATGATAAATAAAACGACATAATAAAATTGACATTTAAGAATAACATGTAATTTATAGACATTAGTTCAGGTACAGTATGTAGTGGCTCAGATTTAATAGTCAAAATGTCCTTCATGTGAGATGTATTTTGCAGTATTCATAACTATTTTGCATCTTTGAGTTTTTCTCTGTTTTAAAGGATTACAGCATATCTCTCTGAAACGTTACATAGAAATTAATTTTCAGTTACATAGAAATTAACTTTCAGTCTGTTGTTAGACTCTTTCAAATATAAATTGCATATCAGATATTATTTTTAGATAGGCTTGAAAAACACAGGTTGTTATCGTATACTCTATACAAAACCTTTTCCATACATCAGCAGCTCTGTTGTGTTCAAGCACTCAAAGCCTAATGGAAGCTTTGTGTGGGAAGAGGAATGTGTGAAGAAGCAAGATGATGAGACAATATTATGTTTTTCTTGTAAGCATTTCACCATCTCCAACCTCGTCAGTTAGCTGTTATTATTTCTTCTGGTTAAAAAAACAGAAAACTAAGGTTGTAGCATATGAATATATGCTAAACTCTCTTATTCCTACACAAATGATAGAGGCTTTATCTAAAACAAGCAGTTTCGAAACATACAGTATATATTCCCATAAGTGTTTTTAAGCATTTTTTTAAGTCAAAGAATTACATAGTAGCTGACATCTGCTGTTTACAAAAAAAAGACATGATGCAGCTAACTCTCACTCTACTGAGCTCACTTCATGATTCAAGTGTGAAATCTGATTTGATATCTATGACATCAGTCCACCTCACTGAATTGTCATGTCTTGTTTATTTAATAAATATCTTTGGAAAATATGGAGCATACAGTATAAGCCGACAAACTGATAAGTGAAGTCTTCAATGAATGTAAAGGAAATTAATTCTTTGGAGCAGATGAACCTGCATTGCTGTCTGTGGTACTGATAGCAAGGATTCCTGAAGTACTGCACAGGGCTGGGTGACTTCCAAAACAGTGTAAAAAGATTTTGACGTAAAAACATTATTGATCCTGAAGGGCACTGTTCATTTTACAAAAAGAGTCCTTTGGTGACTTTGTTTTTCTTCTAAGGTACAAATATAATATTTGTACCTTTATTGTTATAATTTTAGGTTCACTGGATTTTTAGAACGTGGAGAGAAATATTTAGGAGCACGAGAGTCAAAAGGAAGTGTCCAGATTTGGTCTGAATACTAAAGATCCTCTTTTCCTCGGAAACACAGTTACAGTAGGACAGTCATGTCTCTATTCTTAGAGAGGGATATCTGGGGTTATGTGAGATTGCAAGGCAGGTACAGTACAGCTTCTGTTTACTTGATGTTTGGCCTTCCTGGGGCTCACAGAAGGCACTATCTTATCTAGTCCTCGCAATAACAATTTGTGTAATGTCAGCAGGGCAGCCCAGAAGAACTCACATTTGATCTTTGAGTAGATACACTAGACAACATGAGGCTTCTCTTTTATTCTGACAATTTTATGTGTTTTCATTTTCATTTTTAGAATTTAATTGTAAGGGTTATTTTTTTTTACCAAATGAGATTTATTTTCTTCTGAATTAAAACTTTATTGACTGTAATAAATCTTTATTTTCAGGTCACATATAGGTTTTAATGTTGAATCGTTGGAATCAACCAACACAACAATACAATATGGTGCTTTGGAAGGTAAAATCACAGATGTGACTTTATATAATGCTTCCCATTAGGTAGCATTCAAAAAGTAAATAACAAAAATAGATGTGTAAAGTGAAATATTTTGATTATCCACACTGAAGACCAAGCATGTACTAAAAGTCATTACCCCATGGCAGCCTTAATTGTGTAAAAATTGGGAAAAAAGTTGAAAAACATCAGTTGTGTAGAGGAACAGAATTTAAAACATGGTAATATTTAATTATTCTCAAAGTATTAGAATTTCTCTAGAGTTCATATCTTTTTCCGATTAAATTTGTGTTCAATTCTTACTATTTTATTTAGTTATAACTTATTTAATTATTATTTAAGGCATGACATTTCATGCCAAACACATTAGATGTTATAAAAGAACAAAATAGCCTTCTTGAATAAATAATTTTCACTATACTGTATACAGGGGGCCATTCATTGGTTGTTTTTTATGGTTGTTGTGTAAATGATTTTCTAAGTATAATTTTAAAGCTCATCAAGAGCTTAACTAACATTATTTGTCCACATTTAACCCATTGAAGTTAATATTGGATATACGACAGAATACAAATGCAGAAATACTGAGATCATCCAAACAAGCACTTCATTGATGTTCTTACAGGTACCTTCATCAGCATTTAATTTAGCTTGTATTTGATATAAAACAAAGTGTGAACACATCCTGTAATGGTTTTGGAAAGATAAAGATAATAAATCCATCCAGTACAGGGTCACAGGGGAGTTAGAGCCTATACCAAAAAGCAATGGGTGCAAGGTGGGATACACTCTGGATGGTTCTAGTAGTTCACATAACTAGTACTTTAATTTCTTTATAAACACGTTCTTTAAGAGAAGGTTGTGATCATTTCTCCCTGTGTGTCCACTGCAGGGCAGACACACACAGACACGCACACACTCTTGTCATTTTTAATGACCTGACTTAGAAAATGCTTTACAGGCAACTTGCATTTTATCATAAAGTTCTCCTCAAGCCTTTTTCAGAGAGTGTAAAATAAGAATGTGTTTTCAATAGTATTTAGTTGTGGGGTCTAGTGATAAATAACCCACAAGGAATGTATGTCTTCAGACTGTGGGAGCACCTGGAGAAAATCCATGTGAACATGGAGAGAACATACAAACTCCACCCCGATAGTGCTGTGGGTCTGGAATTGAACCCTGGGCCCCAGCAATGCTAACCACTGACCCATTGTGCCACCCATCATCCACCATAATAAATATACTGCTTGTATCATAGATGAAAGGAAGGGGGCTTCAAAAATCAACCAAATTTGTTTTTTTTCTAATCCAGAAGTATCAATATTCATATTAGGGATGGCATTGTATATATTGGTCAATTTGTTTTTCAAGCAGTCTACACTGCACAAGATTGCTACTTACAGTAGCTCACCAGATGGATCATTGCTGGAGAAAATGGCAATGAAAGTTACTGTAAGTCCAACAACCTAGGCTCCCTACTGGAATTCCATATATGCCTTTTACTGCTAGTATTTACATTATTTTATGAATACACTGTCCCACTGATTGTTCATAGTTCAAATAATTTTATATCGGTCTCCTTTGTTTGCAGTTAATTTCTCCTGAAGAGGGAAAAGGAAGTGGAGAAGATTACATAGAAGATAATAGTAAGTAGCTGGATAATCGTGAAGTTTTACACTCCTTTTTTTGGGGGATATCTCCGTGTGAGCTGTGCATCTCACAGTCCCACAGGGAGCCACAGAATATCTCAAATCAACGCGTGATAGTAGCATTATCCTCCATTCATCTCGGCAGAAGTGAAGCAATGTCAGGGGAACATGTAAAGTCTAAGTAAACTTATTTAAGGCCAAACAACAGTTGTTCAGTGTTTGAACCTTAGGAAAGGAATGACTTTTGTATATTCATGAATTTTGGGATTTTCTCACTTTGAACAATTGGTATACAAATAAAAAATTCTAAAGATTTAGGCCTAATTTCCCTTCGGGATCGATAAAGTCTTATCTATCTATCTAATTTGTCAGTAATGGCTCCTTTGGCAATTTTCTAATTCAATGTAGAACTAAAAATGAATGTCATCCCGTCGCTTTTTCTGACTGTTTAAATATATATTGACTGATGTTACATCTGCTGTGCTCTACAAAGCTACTCCAAGGCATTATGGTTTCCCATTATTGTGTTAATCTGACTGAGAACGTTGAGCCCAGGGGGAAGGGTTTGTTCCACCATATGGCAGTGGGATCCAGACCCCATCAGAGAGATAGCAAAGGGTTAGATTCTGTGCTCACACTCTTGGGAGTGTTGACAGCAGTCCTTTCAGCTTCTGCAGCCACCTCTATCCCTGAAGGGCTGCTCGACACTGGAGTGCCATTAAAGTTGGGCCTCAGCATCGAGAGGTAATGTCCAATGCCTGAAGTACAGTGGAGAAGTAAGAAGAGAGGAGAAATGTGTCTCAATGAGGGCTCTTCTTCTATCCTTTACATGTGGTCAGACCTGTAAGTGCTCACTGTACTGCAGACCTGAACAGAAACAAACTTTGTATAATACTGTATATGGGAGGTACAATATTAATGATTTTAATTGTTGCACTTTTTGCATAGTATTTGTTAGGGCTCAATATTCTTTGCACGGTTGTGTTAGGTGAGGGCTACATCTGTATTGAAAGCTAGATGTAAATTTGATTCCGGTGTGTACAGTTCAGTGAACAGTGTATGCGCAGTGAAAATGTTCCATGCATCCTTGATAGCACTACATGCATGTGTCTGCCAATAGTCCACTCAATGAATGCTGCACAGCATATAGTTTTGTATTTATGTTTTTCCAGATTTTATGAGTTATCATCACTTTGCCATTTCATTCAGTCTGTTTCCATTAGCTAGGAAATTAATCATGACCAGCAACATTAATTGTTTAATAACCACGGAGGTATCACAGTAAGAAATCACTGTAGTGATACTAACACTGAGATTGTTTTGTCTTTTCTTTTTCTCTGTTCAACAGGAGTGGATTATGAATCATTTATCTTCTAATCCTCTTAGATAGCCATGCTAGATAATCCAAGCAATGTCTCTTAGGAAAAGAAAATGGTAAAACACGTTTTCTGTGGCCTGTGTTAGAGCGCTTCTTAAAATTGGTCAAGAGGGTACTAGGACTGAAGTAGCAAAAAATCAATCTCTTACGTTGTAAAACATCCGAATATGCCAAGTGAATTGCATGAGCTGACAGACTTCTTATCCACTTTACTATCATTAGAAAAGCATGGATGGATTGACACTGTCACTTGCTGGTTTAAAACCCCCAGCTGTTCAGTGCTGATTAGTGTTTGATTCCTAATGCTGTGCACTCAAATCAGTATTTTAGCAAATTCAAAGAGCTGCTCTAAACATATTTCACAGATGAGAACCCAATACAGGTAAGGTACATCAGACAGAAAAAATGGGACACACTGTACTGTAGGTCAGTGTCTTGAAATCATGAAGATATAGGATGGAGCACTTAAAAGCCCTCATTGAAAAAAAAAACCAATGGGCACTCATGTGAAATTAGAAAATTAGACATGTTCATGTTCATTTATATCACATTACATAATTTCCAATAACCGCTTATCCAATTCAGGGTCATGATATCCCACAGCCTGGAAACTGGAAACATTGGTTGCAAGGTGGGATACACTCTGGATAGGATGCCAGTCCCTTTGCAGGGCACACTCACATCAGGGACAATGTTTTTTTTTTTTACAGAATCTTGTTAACCTGCCAGCATGTGTTTGGATAGTGGGAGGAAATAGGAGCACCTGGAGGAAATCTACCCAAAGGTGGAGAGATTGTGCAAACTCCACAAACAGTAGATAGCAGCCCAGGGCCCCAACACTGCAAAGCATAATAAAAATGATAATAATACCTTACACTTATATAGCGCTTTTCCAGACACTCCACTTGAAGCGCTTTACACTCCCCTCCACAACCACCAATTTGTAGCACCCAGTTGGGTTACGCGATGGCAGCCATCAGTGGGGAGGAGAACAGAGTAATGAAGCCAATTCACGGATGGGGATTATTAGGAGGCCAGACTGGTAAAAGCCAGGGCAGCATTTGTAAAGAATAACACCCCTGCTCTTTTCAAGGAATTCTCTGGGATTTGTATTGACCAAGTAAAGTCAGGACCTTGGTTTTAAGTCTCATTTGAAGGATGATGCATTTTTTACAATATCTTTTACAATACCATCACTAAACTGGGGCATTAGGACCCACACAGACTGCAGGGTGAGTGCTCCCTATTAGTCCGATCAGCACCTCTTCCAGCAGCAGCCTTAACTTCCCCAGGAGGTCTCCCATCTAGGTACTAGCCAGGCTCACACCTGCTTAGCTTTATTGGGTTGCCAGTTATGAGTTGCAGGATGATATACAGTACAGTAGCTTTTTTTAATCTTATCAACAGTGTATCTACGTTTGTTTATTACCCCAAATGACAGAAAAGTTAAAAAAGGCATCAAAAAGGAATATTTTACTGAAGTGTATGTTGATCTGTTTCATGCTGATTGTTATAAAAAATCTAAAGCAATTTTATAAAAGTTATGTTATGTTATTTAAAGTGTACCAGTGAAACATGTACTGACTGGTCTTTAAGTTCAGAGACTTTCTCTAAAGAAGGTGACATTGCATTTCCTTCAGAGATTTAGTTTGCATAAAGGCAACATTACATTTAGAGTCTATTTTAAAATATGATGGTATTCTGTAGTATTGAAATTTGCAGAAGAAATGGCAGTGCATGTGAATTAATTGACTATTGACTGTAATATTCTGTTGTAATTTTAACAAAACTTTATAATAAGAAGAAAGCTTGAGGTTTTAAAATATTTAATTACCACTTCCACATTTACACTTGAATGCATTTTCATTAAGTCACCAATTGAAAACATGCAGAATTGATCAGACTCATTTGGTATTAAAACAATGCAGCAATAAGATACTACAAAAATAGTTTTCTATAGGCACATATATTGTAACAGTTAATGTCAGTGCTTAGCACAATCATTTGTTTAACTGGTAAACATCTAAAGTTTTCCCTTTAATATCTTTACTTTGAAGCTTCTCTTTACCAGCGACACAACGTTTAACCTAATTTGGGATTCCCCTTAGACTCACTGTCCTGACTCTTCTGTTGTGTCTGAAATGAAGAGTTTCTCTGAGATACCTCTGGGTCACTGACAGAGAAATTCAATACACATTAAATTGTCTTTTCTAGCACAGAGCTACTTTAGGGCCTGTAATTTTAATTCACCTACTTAGTCTGAGTTTGTTTATGCCTTTGAAATCACTCCTGTCCCTTGTCATAATACTGTAGTTAACTAATTGATCAGACTGGAAAAATATTGTCTTAACAGCTAAACTAGACTGAATATTTTCAACTGACCAAACACTGTACCCCAGAAGTGGTGTACTCCACTCTCTGAAGAGAGTTAGTTGAGAAAGTGGTACATGGAGCCACTTGAAGTACATTAGCAAATACATTTCTAGTATCTGAAGGGAGGCCCTTATATATAGTACAAGCCCTTTTGCAGGGAAAATAATGTTTCAAAAGTCTCCAGTTATTACTGTATATTGGGGAGCAAATTTTCTTTTTTCTGAGACAAAAATGGATCCATTGAATGACAATGTTTCTTTCACACACAGGTATTCCTTTTCTCTGTAATGTATTTGTTAATTATGTTTTTAAAAGAAGTGTATTATCAGATATAAAGCTTTTTTGCTCCATCGAAAATGAACAAGCTGAGACTGTGTAAGTGTTCTCTTGCCTTATGCCTACACAAACAATAAATACATGCATACAGTTTGTATAAAGCATTCCATTTCTAGAGAAGTTATAACGTAAGAGAGGGTCAGCAGTACATCAAAAATTACATTAAAACAACAGGGGACCCATACTAGTAATTTAATTAATTCCCTAAAAATGTTACCCGAGGGAGGATGAATGTCACTATGGAGGAATTAAGTGTATTAACGTCTTTTGTACAGTCAGTGCAAAATGTCTTTTGTTTGTGATGAAAAAATGATAGCGTAATTGAATAGATAATTAATTGTGTATGGGTGCTTCAATGAAGGTGCAGGTTTAAGGGGCTTCTTCCTTAACATATAAGTTGGCAAGCTGCCTGTGTAGAAGGGTAGGTAATTCCTACTGGGGCAGAGAGAAATCTCCATGGCAACTGGAGAGAGGCCCAAAGTACCTGATACAGAATTGGGCAGTAGGAGCAGTATGACTTTACAGAAACAAAAAGGAGCACAATTTGGCTTCCAAGTGCTTAAGCAAGCAATTGTGGAACAGGACATGTGAAACAAGAAACCAGATTCTTCCATTAAATTCTTCCCCACGTTTTTGCTTACTTTCTGTTCATACATGGCAGAGCAGGGAGAAGTAATTTTGATGTACACTTACTGTCAGAGATGTCTTTTTAAATCTAATGTGCAGAAATATGTCAGGGTTTTATTCCAAACTGTAATTAGGAGTGAGAGTGAAGCAATTTTCTTCTTACTAGATAAATGGAAATAATAATAAAAAGCTGTGATCCTCTTGAGCGACAGACTTCAGTGAGTTCAGCTATAAGAAAAATAAAATCCCTGTTATCAAGAGGTGGCAGAGGAGTGCAGTTCTTTTTTTTCCCATTCTAATTAGCACTTTTCAGATTATGTATATCCAGAGTAAATAAACCTGGATTGTCTTGAAAGTGTTCATGAAATAGAATCAAATTAAATTATGCAGCCTCTGTTAATTAAGTGAATTTGTTATTTCTTTAACAAATTGTGAAAACTATAAATGCAGATTTGGGGATCATTTATACAGTATCTAATCCTGAGTGACATTCAGGATATTCTATGGTAGAAATACTTCCTTTGTGAATAGGACTCTCACTCCAAACTAAATTGAATTACTTAGTATCCATTTTCACAATTTAAACCGTATTACTTTTCTTTGCAATAAAGTGTAAAGGTAAGTGTTCCATCATTATGGAGACAAACAGCTATTGATTTTTAAGTATCTGTTTAAGACTTACCTGTTCATAAGCCACTGTACATTCTCTTAATAGCAAAATAAAGCAAAGACATATACAGTACTGTATACAGTACACCACCTATTCTGGTTTTAATTGATATGTAATACATTTGCTTAATCTCTGTTGAAAATGGTGGTGAAGTGTTTTAAAACAAAAGGTTTTAAATGATAACCAATATAAAACTTGATTAATGACCAAAGAATAAGAATTGTTAGTTGTTGAGTAAAAATATTTTAAAAAACACTGAATGTGTGCTTCCAAAAGTCAATAACACTTTTATGGTCAATGGTTTAATCTATGCAGATCTTTGTTAGGACACGTAATCTTGTTAAACTATCTTTGATTAAGCATCTCCGATCCAATCACTTAATTATCCGTAACTAATGATAAACCCATGGCAAAGAAAGTGTATTATTAGCACTATAAAACTTCTGATTGCAAGTTTGCATCACAAAAATAAAATCTTTCTGGGTAAATAAAAAAACTAAACAACATTCTTTTAAAATAGATCATACAGTTTTTTTCCAGCATTTCTGTGCAGTATACAGTATGTTGTGTAAATAAATATATTTAATATTAGATTATGTAATGATTTTTGCATACATACTGTAAGCATGAAATGTTTTGTTGCTAAGCAGATCCTATGAGATTTATTTGTTATTATGTGTAGTGTTGTATTTTTTATTCCATATATGTTTTGTGTATGTTCATGAGCAAGAAAAAGATAATAATACTTAAATATTATTTAGTCTCATTACAACAAAATTTGGAAGAGTGGTTTACAGTTAGTATCAAGCAAAATGATACTTTAGCTGATTTCTGTATTCAGTTATCTGTTACAAAATGCCATTAGTTCAGTACACCAGGGTGAAAGAAACTTTTTTCCTTGAAAATGTCTGCTGACCTGATCACATCATGTTTGTCACTGTGGTGAAAGATGGTGAATACACTGATGGTGGTTTCAGGATTTCCTCCATTTTCATGGAGCTCCTGAGACAGATGAGAGGTGAGGGGACTTGTTAGGTGCCAGACAATGTGTTGCCTTTCGGCTCCTGTTTCCATGTCTACCCACAACACAACATGGTCACACAGATCAATGTTTACTTCATTCCATTAAAAGCTTTATTTGAGATTCTTAGCTTATAAACACAGAGAATGTTAGTTCTGAACACTTGACAAAGCAGGGTTTTCATATAGAGCTGTACTCAATAACTCAAGCCCAAAAAATGTAGCTTATTAATGCTGAGGATGTTCAATTTATTGGGTGCTTTTTTAATCTTAGAAGGGCAAGGCATAAAGGCATCTTTATTTCTATATAAGATTCAGCCATCCAAAACTTGTTCATGTTATGTACAGCTCCTAAACCATAAAACTATCCAAATACATTTAGGCCAATCTTGCAATGCAGTGTTGTGTGCCTTATTAAAAAATCAATTTATTTTAGTTTTAAAATAGAGTGGGTATGTTGGATATACTGTATGTTTGGATTGAACACAGTAAGTGTTGCTATAAGAAGCATTACTGGTATTTTGTTAATTTGAGGCCCTACTTACTGGAGATCTTCTTAGCGTTCATTTAAAAGTAATAATATTATTTTCTGCTTTGATTTTTGGTTTCACTTGAAAAAATCTTCCACAGCCACAGCATGCCTGTAAATGATCTCAGAGTTCTTAATTGTGCTCCTTATTACTTATTTACAACATGCAACCTGATATTTTGTATATAGTATACATTTCCCTCCTGCTTTATTAATAAAAAGTTCATTCTACCACTTTCCTCTGTAGTATCCATTAATACGAAATTTAAGGTTACTAGTTTAGTGACCCACCAAAGGCTGTGAGAAATATAGCTCAAGCGGCAACTTTCATAAACGAAGCTTGGAGATCTCCAAAGCAAAATGTTATCTTCAGTGTAATGAAAGCGTTCTTTCAGGACCCTATGCAGACAACATGATCCGGGGTAGAGTGAGGAAAACGCAGGGAAAAAGCATGCGGGAGTCGGGAATGAAAACAGGAGGCGTGTCCATGGCGCGCAACGTGACAACGTGACATTCAGGATGTAATAATAATAATAATAATAATAATTGCTTAGACTTATATAGCGCTTTTCTGGACACTTCACTCAAAGTACTTTACAGGTAATGGGGACTCCCCTCCACCACCACCATTGTGCAGCAATGTGCAGCATGTAGAGTCCATCACTATCATTAAGTGTGGCCAGCATGAATGTGGTATCCATGGCAGGGATGCAGGATAGAAGCTTCTTCTGAGGGTGAATCACATGTTTACCTTTGCCAGGTACATATATAAATAGATATTTACCTTTGCCAAGAATCGTCATTCTAGAATAAACCTGAAGCTCCAGATCAGTTCAGTCTTTTGATTTCTCTTAACAACATACATTATCTAAATTGTAAATCTTTCTGTTATAAGATGGGTTTCGGGAGGGCAGAAAAAATAGCCAACATACTGTACAGTGCATAAATGAAAAATGGGTTGGTTATATAGCCAGTATTCTTTAATTATTTTCTCTCCCTTATTAATCAGATGACAACATGGAATTTTGGTAAAGTTTTTTTGGGAAAAAAATAGCAGTTTTATTATTAAACATTACCACTAGTTCATTATGTACATTTTAAGCAAAACATTAAAAAAATATATATTTTGCATTATCTAATGCATAAACATTAAATATTTTGCATTATCTAATCTTTTCAATCAATATTTGTTTCTTTAAAGGAAAAAAAATAATTATTTGGTGAACCTCTACTAATGTAAATCCTGATAGTTATGTATTATGTAGTCCTACAAGCAGCTTTAAAGATGTGTAGAAAGGAAGACATTGTATCGCTGATGAGGAAGAGATGACAGTGAATCGACTGTGAATCGACGATCGAATATGAAGGTTATTGAAACACTTTATATTGGCAGCTCACATATTTCTTACTTTGAGTTGTGATCAAGATTTTGGTCAGTGACTTTTGATCTGTATTAATCACAGTTAAAAGTTATAATAGTACAAATCACAAGTGGATGCTTTGAGGAAATTGCTGATGCTCATAACATAAACATATTGTAGCTCTATTATTTTCACACAATATATATAATTTTAATTTGCCTGGAGTATCTAAGTCCAGTCACATTTATTGATAAGGTGAACACATGTATGTGAAAGGTGAACCAAACTATAAGAAAATTTGCTTCTTGTTTTTCCCCATTATGCAATATTTCTGCAAATTATTGTAGATTTTTGTGTGCTGTGTTTTTAAGATACTGTAATCAAAATGTAATCAAAATTCTTTTTACTATGCCTAATTTTGACAGGCTTACAATTTGTCAATTGATCAGAGGTTATCTTTTTTAAATAATTCTAGTGCTCCTGTTTGAGTGACAATTGTTTTGATGTTTTACATCTGCAAAAGTGAATAAAATATTGTTCTTAAGTTGAATTATTAAGTAAACTGTTCCATAGTGGAACATTTTGTAAGTAGTTTACATAAGAATTATGATATACTACACATACTGTATCACATTCTTTGAAATATTTGATAAAAAATCACAATGAAATGCTTATGTGTCTTATTAGCTATTAAACCAGGGGCGTTTTTTAAAGTTTAGGAATAAAAATTGGATTGTTTGTGCTCTGTCACTCTGTTCCAAATGTATTGCACTTTTGTGCAGAGAATGCATTCTTTACCTTTTCAAGTTTTCTGCCCCATTTGTGTCACAGCATTATTGTTAGTTAAACCTGTGCATTATAAAGGCACCAATGTCAATAAATGTATCAAATGCATTAATCAAATAAAATATTTTTTGGAGATAAAGTAATGCTCTATCTCTGTTCTCAAGACTCTGATAGATGTTTACCAGAGTGCCCTTAAAAAAGTGTTGGTGCCTTTTTATTGGATTTAGATCTGAGTTCTACAATATCCTTTTTGTTTGGTGTAATTCTCATTTACTCTTGTTCTATATCATCTTCTGCTATTCCATTTTAACCTGCTTATCAGATAACAAGTAATAGGTTTATTCCATGCTGAAAAAAAGAAGAAAGAGAACACAACGTTTCGGCCGTGGAGCCTTCTTCAGGTGTGAGAGAGACAGGGCAGTAGGCAAAGGTAAAGTAGCGGGAGAACAAAGGTTGGGAGGGAGGAGGAGTGAGAGGCGGGAGCAGGGGACAGAAAGAGAGGCCAATCAAGAGGTGTGAAGTCAGAATGGGTGCAGAGAGGTGTGAAATGAAACTTCCAATGAATGGAGAAAATTTAAAAGAACAGTAGTCTGTCGTTAAGGGAAGGGAGAAGGTGTGATCCTAGCTGCAGAATAATTTTAGTTTCGGTGGTCTTTCTGATGTATGAGTTTGGAAAACCGTCTTTGAGAACACAGACGGAGAGATTAGAGTGGTCGTGGCCGTCAGAGGTGAAATGAGAAACAATGGGCTTGGAGAGATCTTTAATCTTTACAGCCCTGACGTGTTCTCTGAAACGGTCTCCGAGTCTCCTTCCTGTTTCTCCAATGTAGATGGCTGGGCATTTACTGCAAGAGATACAGTAAACAAGGTTGCTGGAGGTACAAGATGCTGTCTGGGTGATCCGGAATTGTCCTGAGGGGCCTTGAATGAGTGTGGTGGTGGCTGTGTATTTGCAGGTGATACAGCGAGCTCTGTTGCAAGGTTACTACCACCTATCAGATAACAAAACAGGTTGAGAAAGTTATGGTACAGTAGGTTACAGTCTCGTCATCCCTATACACTATTCTGAGCCATGATTACCTATGAATAAAAATGGCTACTAAGGGATTACAATAAACCTAAAGGCAGAGTTCTGATCCTTTCTTTACAATACATGTTCAGAGACAAAAGACATCATGACAAACCTGAGACAGCTAATGCATCCCCCAGCAACAAACCCATCTCGACTAAGCCTTGAGGAGCTGTAGACTCTCTTGGTCTTGTAAAGAGAGTGAAACAGTTAACATAAATTATGCTTTATCCAGTCATCTGTATATTTAAAGCCCCTGAGCAGTAAATTTTCCAGCACAGTTGGTGAGCATGCAGGGAGCTGCGTGCAGAAATGGTAATCAGGAATGGCTTTCCCCTTAATCTTCCTCTTGAGAGTGACTAGCATTTTCGAAGCATCGAGGTTTTGCTCACAAAGACAACAATAGCAGGGCAGTTTAATTTGTAATAATGGCTGTAGATTTAAAGTTAGACCTTTGCTGCTCATTGTATTGACTACCGACCATCAATCCTTTTAAAAAATACAGAAGCAATGGCCCTCAGACAGTTTGTTTACCCTTTCGTTTCAGTCTCTGTGGAAATGGAGATAGCTGGATAGCTTCCTCAGCAGTTTTCAAATGAATATCAGCCTGATACAAATTTTTTGGCTTTGAGCAGAAAACTCAAATGCACAGCTTGACATTTTAAGTGCATTGGGCCTCACATGCAAACACACATTATTTATGATTGTGGTGTTCTTCTCGTACATTTCCATCATTTTTTTTTTATTGAGTAGAGACAGCATTTTCTTTGAGATTCACAATTTAGTCTTCAAGAATTGTGTGTGTTTTATGATGTGCAAAATAATAAATGATGTCCTACACAGTTTTTAATAAACATTGCATTATTGGTTAATCCATAAGTAGAAATTAAAAAATCAATTTTCGCAAACATCTGAAATAACATTTTAGATCAACTGTACTGCTCTAGGAGGACAATGAGCTTTTTTTACCTTCACTACGTTACAGTTATTGATTTCTATATGAAATACATTTATTCATAAAGATATTTAGTGAAATTACCCATTTTATACATTGAAAATTGTTGAATGAACAAAATATAGTTTGATCATTTCTTTCCCTCTGTTCAATTTCATCAAGAGCAGCAAATAATAATGTATAGAAAAATAAAATTGTCATGCTAGATCTTTTAGGTAAACTGAGAAGAATCAGGGCCACTGCATTGCTGGATATCATTTGTTTTCTTTCAACCCCCCTTCCCAAAACAAAACGTGAGGCTTAATTGGAATTTCTACCCACCAATCAAGAAAAAAATAGAAATAGGCTCTCCGTTTACCAGAAACCTCTTGCGGCTACACAACAGAAAGCTGCCTTCAAATACTGGGCTTGGAAATGATCATTTCTGGGAGGTCCAAAGTATTAGTAGGTACAGTAATTTGCTGTGTGTGTGTCCATATAACTACACTAGGGTAAAATTGCACATGATTACAGGTTTGTTTCCCACAATAGGAAAACTTCTGTATTTAGATATTTGCACTGTGGCAATTGTGGTAATGTTTGCTTTTTGATTACCCTTTATGGTCTTTGTTTAAGAAATATGATGGACCCCCTCCATGGAATGGTAGTATTCAGAACTATTATATGTTTTTTTAGTTATGAACACTGCCTTTGATCGCCATCTTAGGACAGTCTCTCACACTGATCAGAAGACAGCAACAGTGTGTAGTTATGTTTAAAAGGCAGCTGAGATATTACAACAGAGATCCCAGAGGACATTAAAAGGTCATCTCTGGGGGCAGATGCAGTTACACTTGGCAGTTACACCAGGCTCAGTGAGTCAGAAAGTGAGTTAGCTGACATGTCAACTAAGACTGAGCAGACATTAGTCTGCATCAGTGTGGCAGTAATCAATTGTAAACACTTGAATATATAGAGAGTTCACAGACTGTACAGTGAGATAGTTAGATCGCTTACAGGTTTTCCCAGAGATGTTTACGTACAGTATTTGTTAAGGATATTGTATGTGCTACATTATATTGCTTTTGCTTTTATAGTAATCAAGAGGTCTGCCATAGAAAGGTTTGGAAATCCTTGCAAAATACATAGCTTCACTACTATAAGTTAGAGTATTAGACCTGAATTACTCTTATAGTGAAAACACCCTTTATGATCTGTATGACTCAAATTCTCAGTTTCTGCTTTTAGTTGATGAATGCAAGCTGAAAGTCCTTGCCATTCCAATATTTGTCACCAATCCTTTTATTTTTTGTGACACGTGTAAATGCATTACACTGAAGATCCCAGAGAATACAGATCAATACAGAATTGCTATTATAATTCTATTAATAATTATGCTGTTATTATATTTAAAAAGTTACAGCAACAGAAGCAGCAATAGCTCATGTTCTCCAGTGTTTCCACAGTCTGTTCTATAACCCTTTAATGGAGTAAAATGTTTTTGAAAAAACTTAATGTAGACACAAGATCTAAAAATGTGTTGACCATTTGCCAGAAGTACAGCAAATCCTTCATGTTTCAGACACTTTTGTTGGACATTTACTTTGTTATTATATTTTTAAACACCTGAAGCAACTGTGCTGCTACAGAGATAAATGAAATGTAGGTATTGTGCCATTGTGCAGCAAACTGTATGTCCCAATAGTCAGTCTGACAAGCATTTCCCATGTGTGCAGCACTTCTCTTTACCGAGGGATAAAAGATCTAGTAGGTCCTCAGAGAAAGGAAGCATTCAGGTGCCTGACACATCCTGAAGTGAATATTTTAATTTGCATATTTTAATTGACTTTTTACAATCTAAACCCTCGATCTCAAGGTTATTTTGTGTTTCCTACTTTCCCCTGCGTTAATACTAATGAATAGTCATTAAGAGCCCAAACAAGGAACCACACTGTACGTTTGAAAAGAAAATACCTGTCATAGATAAAGTCAGTCTTTTGAACAATCAGGAAATCATTTTGAAGTATCTAATAGAAACAAGCAAATTGTACAATGACCTACAGTGAGATCTTAGTGTACTGACTTTGTTACATATGCTGTATGTTATAGTTGTTGTAGGTTATCGTAACATAGAGGTTAAAGGTTGTTTGACCTCTGAACTGGATCTGCCGGTTGTCTGCCCTTCTTGCCCCACTATACAGTATATTGTTAAAGACTGCAGAACCTAAACCTAATTGTAAGAAAGATGGGAAGATAGATAGATCACTATTTCAAGGCCCGGCTACCGTATGTTCAAACTATCCATATGTTTAAAAAGGTGGTGCTGCATACTGGATGGAATTCCTATCCATTGTAGAGACAATTTAGAAACAAACATCAACCAAACTAGCATGTCTCTTGAACGTGGGAGGATACTGGAGTACCTTGACAAAACTCATTAGAACATGGGGAATCCATCTAAACTCCATAGAGAAGGAGCCCAAGTCAGGAACTGAACCCAGGACCCAGGAGCAAATCATCTGCCATGCCACCATTCCACCCTATTGTAAGCCATCACAGCTTGAAATAAGGATTTGAAAACCTGGATTAAAAAAAAAAATGCTCTCAAGTAAAATGCTGTCCATGGTGCTGAAAAGTAGCCCACGTACTAAATTATTGTTTTTGTTTTCATCCCTGCCTTTGCAACAGACATTTTATCTCTCTGTCTTCCCAATGCATTATGAACAATGGATGTGGTAAATTGCTGCTGAAATTAATAAATATAAATGAGATGATTCAGTGCACTATATGCATGACTTATTTTTCTTACTATTTAAATTATCCCGATTATCCTAGAGATAGTGTATTCTTTCTTGTGCAGTGAAACAGGAAAAGAGCTTAAGGGAACCGCAGACATTAGTGTTGACTTTGGCAATACACGAGAGGTACAAGAGTGAACTGTAGGTTTTTGTGCAATTTTGATTATGGTGAAGCACACGGATGTGTGACAAGTCAGATTCCCATAGCTGGGGAGAAAAAGGAGAAATGAAAAACCATTCCTTTAAAATCCTTCTAAGTCATTCAACTGTCTGGTTGAATAAATAAGTCAAATTGAGTAAGTCAATTGAGAACTAATTCTCATTTACCACGATGACCTGGAAAGTAGCCATTTATACAGCAGGGTGTTTACTGGAGCAATTTGACTGTAGAGTACAACTGCAGTATCTCACCTGGATGTTAAACCAGTGCACCTTCTGTCAGGAGTCTAAAGAACTTACCATTACCATTTAAGTCAAATGGTAACTCATTTGTTTAATGATACTTATTTTATGACTGAAAAAAATAAAGCAGTTATTCAGAATATGGGAATATCTGGAAGATGTCCTAAGAATACAGAATGCAATGGACAAACTAAAGCAAATAGAAGTTATGAGTCACAAAGGCTTTTGTTATATTAAGTCTGAAATGAATTAATAACATCAGAAACTAAGCTTTAAGCTAAAATCTGGAAAAGCTCTTACAAAAATTCTTTAGGGGACACTCTCAGAGCTTTCACAACAGTGATAATTTTAGCTTTGCGGTAGGTTGCAATCGTTTTTCTCTGTTATTAGTGCTCATTCAGCCATAGCTTGAGCTATGGTAGCATAAAAAGCATGTGTACAGAAAACCAGAAAGAGTGTCTTTCAGTAGAGCTTGAGGTTAATATTCAAAGTTAAAAATGTAATTACATAGATTGTTTTCAAGCCATGTTCTCTTTTTTCCCACAGTATTCCATTTCTAGGTAATGTATTATCTACGGTATGATGCAATTATCATTACGAATGAATTCATCCTTTAGAGTGATTAAATGTTTTGTTGCAAGATTAAGTTTGCTAACCAGGCAATTCCCCACAATTATACAAATGATTAATGTGTGTTGTCATGAATGTCATACATCTTAGTGGTCATAGAACTTTTTACTCACAACACTTCCTCATCAGTTTTCTCACACCGATTAACTGAGTGGCAGCTAAACTTTTAAACCAGAAAATGTTTTTACTTACTTGCTGTTCATAGGAATCTGGACAATAATAAACGCTCAGTCTCGCTGCATTTTTGTGTTTTCTTCCAAGAGCAGTAAAGAACATAAATATGTGGAATCCATTAGCCAAATGTTTTGTTTTGTTTTTGTGGTAGCTGGGAATAAGTGGTCAAAAGATAAATATAAATCTTCTTCTCCATATGGTGACATTCAGGCTTAATGTTTTATTTTTTTAAGTGTTTCATTTTGGTTTGTTAATATTGATTCCCTGATGATCAAAACCTGCAGACTGTTCAGTACCCAGTGCCTTAATGGCCTGTAGAAGCCCTGTCATGTTACATTTACATTTCAGTTTCATATTTTTGACATAATGCTTCTTTCTCAGAACATGTTCTAATATCTGTAAAAAATGTGAATACAGCTTTGATTTCACATTACAAAGAATATGAAAATAGTGTTTTATCACCACAATTTCTAGGGGGGAATCAAGGCTCAACTTGGCAATAATATTTAAAATTAGGAAAACAGCAAGACTGGCATCAGGGGCAAAACTTCTTATTTTAGATGTAGGATGAAGGAGCATTGGTGATAGAGTAAGCAGATCAGGAATAGATCAGACTTGTGAAACAGTACAGAGTGAGGTGCTGTTGTGATGCTCCTCAGAGTACAACAATGAGTTGAGACCTTATCCTTAAAGTGATTACACTTAATTATACAGAAAGTAGCTTGTGCTTTCCTTTAAAATGCATATGAATTAAGGACTGCACTTTTTAGCCCCTATACAACTTGAATTATTAATGATAAGCCACTCATTACATTGTAATAGTATTATATGCTGTACAAATGTATACTGACAAGGCTATACCTGTCCCCTCCATC
This sequence comes from Atractosteus spatula, assembly GCF_055471065.1. NCBI lineage: Eukaryota > Metazoa > Chordata > Actinopteri > Semionotiformes > Lepisosteidae > Atractosteus > Atractosteus spatula. Next base: position 25,205,435 of record NC_142713.1, on the reverse strand, counting down.
CTTCTCAATATTGCATGTTACAAAAAAGAAAGCAACATATGCACCCAGATTATATTTTAGTCCAGTTTAAATGTACAATATAACCTCTCATTTTTTCTTGTAATATTAAATATGCCAATTTAAATGTTACAGTAGACTAACTTGGAAGTGAACCCAGCCCAGCCTAGACAAATATTTGCATATGCTCAGTGGAGGAAAAACAGTCTGCTATGTCTTATAATCTCCATGTATTCTGATAAAGGCATTAGATAAGGTGCATATAAAGGTATTGTAATTTCTGATTTACTGACATGTGCTCAATGAAAGTCCAGCACAATGAATTTAAAAGCTCTGCCTTTTGTGGAAGGACTGTCATATTGATACTATTGCACATCATTAAGCCTTTTATACAGTATTTTGGCCTGAAGAAAAAAATATGGAAATAAAACAGAGTCTTTATCATTTTCTGTGCATTAGATACTGGATAAAAATCTGTGGTGTCTAAGTTGGTTTAATCAGGTACATTAATGGTGACATAATAGAGAAAGTAAATTAAAGAATAAAAACATACTTACAGAACTTACAGAACTGATTACAGTCGACACAAAACACAGATCCTAGCCATTTAACTAAAACAGATTGGTCTGGTGGATCTGTCTTGTGGTTGATGTTGCTGTTTGTGTGCAGTTACTGTTACCTTTTTAATCCTTGGAGACCTTTTTGTGCTTTTACCAGGTACAAAAGACAAAAATAATTTTTAGTTACTGTATGTATTCAGTCTTAGCCTAACATGAATATACACTTTGATGTATTGAATAGTCTCAGCATACCATGAAAAAATCAGGATTTATTACTGTGTCTGTGTAGTATTTTTGCTTCTTTCGTGTTTACAGTATGTGTATTTCTTGTCAGGAAGTAAGACAATTCTAGAAAGGTGATGCCAATCAACAACTTCCATTGAATTACAATTTTCAGACCATTAATACATGAATTGGTCTTGAATTTGATAGCTCCAATCAGCCATGCAAATTGTGAATAGTACAGTTGTTTTTTTTCTAAGAGATGAATTGCAGTAATTAGCTCTCAATTGGGACAGTTGCAAATTCTTAAATAATTGACTGGTGATTTGCATATTTTTTGCATAAGATCTATTTTTTTAAAATTTCAACTATTTGTTCCCATTTCTGCTAGATTTTGACACCTTGCAAGTATTTTCTGAAGCATTCGGGTTTGTGTAGCAGTCAAAAAATACTTTGAAGTTACACTGGTCATCACTGAGATGAACACTCTCCATATCAAAGATACTGTTTTCAAAGGAATCATAGTGAACTACAGGTAAAGGAAGTATACAGTAGCTTTTTTTTATACAGTAGCTTCTTAAAGTAAACACTACTACAATTGTGCTTTGACATAAAAATGAAAAATTAACTTAATAAAAGGAAACCATGCAATTTACATCATCATGCACTGCTACACTTCTGACCCTGTTAGTCTTTGTTTTCTTACTGACCTTATTTTTCTTTGGCAAGACAGAGAAATTCTGTTAGCTGTTACAGTACATTGACAAACAAGATTGTCTTTGTTTTTATTTTTTAAAAGTACTTCACCAAACTCAGACATTTAGTCCTTTTTAGTCATTTTTAATAATCATATCCCAGCAGTTCATAAAGTCTTTTAAGGCTAAAGTGATCTGAACTATAATAAGGATCTTGTTCTGGACAATCACCATGTTTTTACATGTTCTCCAATAAAGGAGCACCTGGGATTCTTTTCTTTCTGGCTGTGCCGTTATCAAGGCAGGCTGACAACTAGCAAGATTGCCAGCTGAAGGACTTGTTACCTTCAGTTGAATTATAAGCTTGAATCACTGTGTGTACTCTCTGGTCTGAATTTACTACTGTAAATATCTAAGGGAAGAAGAACCAGGCACCTATTAATGATATTGAGGGTAAAAACGCAAATAAGTTCACAAATAGTGGTGACAATATCAAGTTTCTGTGAATATACAATATGTAAAGGGCAAGAGTCAGTGGTCTGGCAAAGTCTAGTCTCACTCTTTCCACTCTAGGTTTGCCAAAGGTTCTAAGTGAATTCAACTCTTCCACCTTACTACCAACCTTTTATGCTGTAAGTTTGAGGTGAGGCAAAGTGGAGAGCCAGTGTCAGGCAAGTGCTGATAAACGAGGCAACTTCAGGATTTTTTTCCATAAGCTCTTGAGAAAAGATTAGCGCTTGTAGAACTAGATTTGATAGGCCAGGCCATCAACTTTAACACTCAACATAGTGCATTAGACTGTGCGTGAAATGGTACAGTAACAATTGATGCCTAACAGTAGAGACTGCCAAAGGGAAAATAGTTTGTGTATATAGTGTTGGATGAATGGAGTGCTTCACTGGAGAGAGTGAAAGTTAGGCCATGGTCATGTAGACCAGACATGAAGCAGTTTCTTCCTTATGTTTGTGAAGGGTTTTTTTCACAGTAAACTCTGTTTAGTTGTTCCAGAAACCTAGGCACCATTTTGATTAAAGTATGGTCAGGTCAGGTCAATTTTTGTTTGGAATTGTCTCTGAAGTCCTTTTGTTAAACTACAAGAAGAATACAGGAATCAACTAACTAAAATGTCCACTTTTAATAAAGCCAAGGATGTTTCTGGACCTCTGTATATTTTGTATTCGTGGATTTGTTTAATATAAGAGGTCAAAAGAGCTATGATAACTGAAACAAAACGATATAGACCATATAGGATTAAAATAAGCAATAGTTAAAAATTACAAATATTTTATTAATCTTGCTTATTCCATTATAGAGTTCAATAACACCAAAATAAATAGGCTTTAAATAAAATGGGCTTAATGAGTTTACATAAAAAGTTCATTTACAGACCCAATACAAAACCTCTTTTCTGGAGATTCACAATGTTTTAGGTTATAAACATCTATTACAAAATTCTAAATTTGATGCTTCATATTGGCTTCCCCTGGGGTTTTACTCTCAATATGAGTACTCTCCGGGCCATCATTGTTCATTATAACATGACTTACAGTATATGGTTAAACAACAGGTTAAACATTCTGTATCAAATTTTACAGATTTAGGAGGCTGGAATATGGAGATGTCTTTAGATGAAAGGGAAAATGCTACGTTTACATGCATGTTTCAGATAAGCTCACTTTACTATACTAATGATATGCTAATGATTTCTATACCGTACATCTTAAAAAGAGGTATTTGCATTTTTGATTACCACTTATGGTAAATCTGTGTTGGGAGGATGGTAACATCTGGTGCTTATTATATTAAATCTTTTAAATCGTTCTATGGATGAATCCCTTTTTCTATTCTGAAAGGAGATAGATTGGAAACTAAAGACTGAATCTAGTATTTTTAAGTGTTTAGTGTGAGAAAGGGCATCCTAGGTTGTTCCTCTCCTGATCACATCATGCTCTGAGTATAATTGATTTAAACTTGTTTCAGTCTGGTTTATGTTTAATCTATTTGTTAAGAAGCGAAGCACTGTGGGTAATAGCTAAATGGCTTTTACTGATACTTAAATGTTTCTTCTCCCAAGGTTTTAATGTTTGCTGTTTTACTATGGACTGGCCAGCTAACATACAGCTAAGGGCCTTTCCTGAACTACAATTGCTGCCCTTTCAATAAAAATCAAAACTGTTCAGAAACTGATATGTTAAGGTACTGAGCAGAAGGCTTTACAGTACATCTTAGCAGTTTAGTTTCTTCACACTAGAAATGGACTGAGAGATGCCATGGGAACATGAGCCTGTGTAGTACTGCAGGCTGTGTTTCAGCTCAGGTTATTCTTGTCAGTGTGTTAAATTCATTGTTACACTGCATGTTGCTTAGAAAGAACCTGAAGAATACAGGAATCGATTAAAATGATGTCAAAGCATGGATTATATTATGCAACTGAAGAAACTGTTCTGAAGCCTCCATTTCTCATCTTTTATTTCTTGCCTGCATGGTTTAGTGCCTGTAATTATCCCTTATTTGAAATCTCACTCTAAATTAGCCTGACGCTTTAATTCTGCACGAACCACCGGTCTTTCCAAACATCTCATCTTGGGTTTTTTCTCTATTCCTTATATGTAGTGGTTGCAGGCACGCCCCTTATTCAGAAATTCAGAATTCTTCACCTTTCCCATCACCAGTATCTGTTCCTCTGCACACTGCATCACCTTCTTGCAGAGGCAGATTTTGGTGTTCGTAAGCCCCTGGCACTTTCACTCCAAAATGTGCAAGAAGAGGGGTAAACGCCAATTGAAGTACATCGATTGACATGATGAACTTTAAACTATTCTAATGCTAAACCACATGATTGATGGAGCGAGTCGAGTGACCATCACTTCGATAATTCTAATTTCTAGAACAGCCGCTCGATAGCATATGATTATTGATTTGAAGCACCTACTGTACTGTAGGTTGATTGCAAGCATGTTGTTTCAGCTTGTTTATCGTTAGTCACTAGTGTTTCCCTCCTTCGTATGGCCTAAATATTTTGTAGGCTGTAGGCACTGTGCCTACAGTGCCACTGCCTTCTTACTTCTCACTTCTCCCTACTCATTCATTACTTCAAATTGGTCTCCAAAGAACAGTCCTTCCAAACCTCACTACTCCAGGTTACACTCGTGTCAGACAGCCATCTCTTCTGACCCGCGCTTCTTTGTCAAATCAACAGTGAATGAAGTGCCACTAGTTTCTACTGCACTTTATCAATGCACTAAGCTTTCTTGAATTAGTGCAGTGTTTCTCACTATTGATTGAGGATTCCCAATTGTTGCATTTAATCCTTTGAGTACTGCTCCTCTGAAGTTATGGAGTTTACATCAAGTCTGAACCCAATCCCCTTTAAACACACTCACCAATTACTCTACAATTAAGGTCTCTACTTTGGTGTTACAAGGTTCTCCTCATTCAAACATTATTCACTAGAGCAATGTGTCTCAAACATTCTTTTTCTGGTTGATTTGGAAATGCTAACATTTCTTTTTTCTCTTATACTTTGGATTTCCTAACCCTACACTCAACCTATCTTTAGTTTTTGTTACTTAAGAATTCTATATTGGTTTTATAGACTCCCTCTAATTTCTTTTGGGGGTTTTGAATGCCTTGTCCTATTGGACAGGCTATTGTTCTCATATTGTAAGTCAGGTAAATTACCCCCAATAAAGTTCACTATCTGAATCATGGATCTTCCTCGATTTACTGTGTGACCAGAAATAAATGATAAATGAATGTAATAAATGATAAATAAATAAAATAATGATAAAAGGACATTCTTCTCTAAATAGTTACATTTATTTTATTAATGTTTTGAATTCATCTCAGCAGTAATAGTTGTGATGTGAATTCAAATATGATACTTGCTCATGTGTTCATCTTTTCCTAACTCACAGCATGATTAAATACTTCCATTTCTTTTACCTACAGTGCATAATATACTGTATAAAGAGCTGCCTCTTTAAACTAAATGAAACGTAATAAATTTTTTATGTACTACGGCAAAAGGTAAGCCATTTTAGAATGCTGTTGAGACTACAGATCTTTCTTAAGATCTTTACTTAGGGTCAGATGTTATCATAGCTTTCTTTGTAATATCGCTGTCTGCAAACAGTCAAATCAATAGTTTGGACTACATCCGGGCTTTACAAGTAGCATTGTTTTTACTACAGTTTCCTTTTAAGCTCTGTGCATTTAGTTCCATGCACAGACTCCCAATGAATCTTAAACTGTCTCCATGGTGTTTATACTGCTGCTTTACAATAATTTTTCTTCAGTTCCAGCTTGTTTTTTTCTTTCACGCTTTGCCTTTGAGGTTTGCTAAGGGAACATGTTTTAGCTGAGCTGAAATGAACAGATTTGATTCCTTTCTTTTAGCTAATGAGCTGTATGGTATCCTAAGTATAGATTTCCTCACATAAGATCTTTCAGGCATACTTATTCAAATTTGCTAATATTATATTCAATGTCATTTAATAATGTACAGCTCCAAGGCTTTGAATAATTGCACAAGACAGTAACATTAATGGAAATTTAACTAAAATGAGCCTGTTTACCTAACAGTATTAGGGAATTTAATCACGTTTCTTGTTAGTATTTCAGAATAGTTCACAGAACATAGAATTGTAATGTATGTGGATTCTACATTGTATACCATGAACACAATACTGGGTTTCTCAATTGAACATTTAGTTACTAAAGCCTTTCATAGCTACTATGTCAACATAAACAAAAACTGCTTTTTATTCTAAGAGCTAATATTTTAACTTCCAATTTTTAATGGCACCTACAGTATATATGTGTATATTTTCATAAGTACAGTAGGTCTGCAGTATAGCAATGACATTTATTGTATTCCTTTATTGCCATAGCATCATGGGTGTATTTGGTTGTATCTTTCTAGTAGTGTGGACTGGAATACAATGATTTTACCTTAAATAACCCCATGTGTGAAACCTTGGGCTCTAGAAACAGCAGAGAAAGAGATGTGAATTTGTTATTCTCCAAAGAGCTGAAGGCTTAACGAGACTGTTGCTCTTCTGGACCAATGCCAGTGGAGCGTTCAGCTCCCTCTCTCTCCCAGCCACTTGCTCCACCATGCAGTCCTGCCTGAGCAGCCTCGTGCCAGTGGAGACACCTGTCACGATCTGCTAATGTATTGAGTTCCTTTGTGAACTAATAGGCAGCTTCTGAGACAGATCTGATCTGGGAAGAACATGACTTTCATAATCCTGAAATTGTTGCCTCACCACATGTTGTTTCTGTGCCTGTGAGCTGCACACTAAGCAGGCCGTTTGAAGAATAGGTTGAATTGGACCTCTATATAAGTATTGATTTTATTCTTTAGAGCCTTTGCCATAGCCATGCTAGGATAAATGGGGAAATAACTGCTGGAGACACAACCCAGGAGCAATTTTCTAGACTATGAGCACAAGGAGAAGAATAAACAGCTCCTGCACATGCTTATTGTAGAGCAGTGCCACTGGTGCTAGGGAGCTGTCCAGCACTACACTGCAAAACTGACAAGAAGGGAAGGAAAACTAAAAGCTCAGATACCCTCTCATGACATAAGGAAACCACATGTCCTTACCAGCTTTTAACTTGCTATGAAAGTGCTGATTGTTCTTGATTAGCTTTTAAAAAGAGAGGATACATACAGTATGCAAGAGACATTTTGAGTATTTTCTTTCTAGATTCTGACAATAACAGTGTTGATTTCTGTACTAAGACAAGTCTTCCTCCTTCCCTTGAACATCAGTGAAAGTTGTGTTGACTTGCAGTTCACCTTTTCAATTGAGGAAGGCTTTCAGTAGAGCAGGCTTACTCCTTACTCCTTTTTCTTTTATGAAATGATCCTAAAGGATTTTTTTCCAGAATGTGAGATAAAATATCATAGTTTTCTTCAAACTTCCTAAACCCTCATTCTTTTACTGAGTCATCTAAAAGAACCTTTGGTTATGCAGTAAACAAATGTTTGGTGTCATTGTACACTGAGGTAATCCTACTTACGAGGGGAAATGTCTGCAGAGGGCATTGCTTTCAAGACGGATTTGTGTGGCAACAGATAAAGGGATGCCTTCGAGATATCATGTAACTTATACTTCAGTGTAAAATGAAAAAGGATTGAGAGCTATGGGTTGAAAAGCAGGATATATTAATCTTTTGAAGACACGTTGGTTGCCATCCAGCACAACATAGACAAGGTAGCACCATGATAAAAATGTATAATACTCTTAAAATCTAGGAGTACATACCCTTTAATAAATTAAAATGTTTTGCACAGTCAGATGTTCTCAGAATTTTGTATCCTCGGGACTTGTATGAAATATTCTATAAATTTTATTGTGTAAATTAACTGACCTTTTTTTGGAAAAGCTACACTGTCTGAAACCTCTTTTTATGTCCAATGATTAAAAAAAACTTCCCGTTTATGTATACAGATGCAGTACACCTGATATGTTGCATAATATTGAAGAGTGGTATTTAGCAATATTAATTGCCACAAAAAAACTATAAAACTCTCCAGAGATTTTATCACAATCCGATTACACGTTCTATCACATTAGGTCAAAATAAGGTTCTTTTGTTATTCTGAAGCCTGATCAGAATTCTTTTCAGTTAACAAAGACATTTTAATGGAGAATGTAAGCAGTCACACTGGGATTCTGTTTTCTATGTTAAAGCTGTGTCGTTTATTTTTTTTAATAAAACAGAAAGAAGAATATAGCATGATCAGCACAGAAAATATTTTACAGAAAAATTACAATTGGCAATTTTAATGCTGTTATTATTCTAACTGTGAGCAGTCATCAAGGAAAAGAAGGAGAGAACTGAAAATATGGCACTCTCGGCTACATAATCCTAGCAAGCTGTGCCCTGTGGTTAAATTGCTTTTTAACTGGATGCACATATGTCTGTATAAAACTTATACAATGCCATCCATTTTAGGGGAACAGAAAAAAGCGATGACCCAAAAAGAGCTGGTAAACCAAAAATGGTAAAGAATTCAGACTTCTATCATTTATCTTCATTCTTATTATAATAATTTATTCTGTCCTTTTCTGTCTTTATAGAACCTCTCTACTGCTTTATAATTCCCTCAAGCTTGGGCACTTCTGTCTCCCTGCATAACACAAACATTAAAGATTATTATTATGAAAGCCATGTACAGTATCAGAAGGCTGACAGCATTTCCATCTGTAACGAGAGGCTCTGTCAATTGCTAAGCAAAAATAAAAAAAAATTCAATGCACTAGCCACCTAATGCAAAAAAAACCTCTCTGCAGGAACCTTTGCAAACATTGTATCTTATATACGAGCCTATTCCTATTTATGCTTGACTGAAATATGTTTTGCTTTTTGGGGTAATATAACATTTTTCTTAACTTGAGTTGGCTAGATTGCTTTGCTTTTAAAAAGAAATATGTAATTAATATGTAATTAAAGAGGACAATGCCTTAGTCTAGTCACTGCTTGAGTGACTTCTGTTGGTTTTGTTTTTCCACTCTTCTGTCAATGGTCTCAAATGTACTGTAGCTGAAGGATGATTGAATGTAGCTGGTGATTTGTAGATTTGCTGGAGCCTTAGAACAGGAACGGGTTTCAGAAATTTCTATTTATTTTCTGTTTTGGTATGTAATGTGTTTTTTTTTTATTTTGGAGGAGAGTTAAAACCTCTAAACCCATAGGTTTCATAGGTTTACAAATTTGATCTTTTCATCTTATCCTTTTCTACATTTTTGTATGTGACAATGTTATAAAAATATGTAATGTGTTAAAACATGGAGGACTCCCAACATCAGGGTGCCATAAATGAAAAATTCTACAAAAACCTGTTCCTCTTTGAAAAGTAGAAGGCTCTGGAGATGGGGCTGCTGAACCTCAGAGAGCATCACAAGATGGTAGATCTGGCAAATTCCACATTCATGGAGATATGCAGCATAAATTGCCAGAACAAAACCCCGGAAATCAAACCCAGAGCAGAGAGGAGGTGGTCTTAGGTTGTCAATGGAAAAAAAAAGATATAGTGCGCTATCCATATACTCCTGCTAACATCACTTGACCAAACAAGTTTTTTCCAGGACCTGGAAACAAACAGATAAGACTTGGAAGCTCAAAACAGCAGCTGTCAGCACACCAAAAGAACAGATAATTAAGTCCAGACACCAGTTGTGAAATCTTCAATCAGTGCCAATGCCACCAAAAATACAAGAAAAACAAGTGATAGTTGTTGGAGCCTCTGTTGTTACAGACACTTTGAGGGAGATATGCATGAAGGGCCATGAGTCAACAATAACAAACTGTCTCATTGGAACTAAGGTAGTCGACAACATCCAAAGTGTACACAGGCTCTTAGCAAAGGATTACATCTGCATTACATCTGAAAGCAGTTAGCTTGAGCAAGATGGGCATCAATTAGCTTGCGGAGAGGATTGCTCTACAGAAAAAAAATAAACTAAACTAAAACACACAAGCTAGAGTGGAAATAGGGACATTCCCAAGTAGACCTGCAAGAGAAATACCTCGCAAAATTATTCCAACCCCTGCAAATTTGTTTTGTTTCATTAAACCTTGCAGTTAGGACACTTCAAAGTAGCAATTCATATTTGTTATATACACAAACTGCTCCTCACAATTAAAGCAAAAACAAAAAAGGTAGATAATTTGAAAGAAAAATGAAAAAGTCGTGGTTTCATAAGTAAAGCCCTTTGCTGTGAAAAACCTGAATTAGTTTAGGTGAATAAAATTACCTTCACAAGCACCAAAAATAGTCTGCAATGATAGTGGTTCACATGATTCTAGAATAAATATACTGATATAAACTGAATATATAATATACTGTATATATAATATACTGATCTCTACTGTATACGGTTCTTCAGTCAGGTAGTGAATTTCAAGCAAAGATTCAACCATGAACACCAAGGAGATTTGAAAACACCTCAGGGATAAAGTTGCATAAAGGCACAGATTGAGAAAAGGATATAAAAATATTTCAAAGACACTTAATATCTTTTTGAACTTGGAGAAGTTGATCATTAATAAGTGGAAGATACCCAGACCATGCCTAAATTGGGTCATCCTGCCAAACTGAGAATCCAGGCAAGTAGGACACTGGTTAGGGATGCCAGTGTAAGGCCAATAGTGACTTAGAAAAGTGGTACAAGGTTCAGTGGTTGAGATGGGAAAAACTGTCCATAGGTTAACAATATGATGGTTACACAACAAAGAGGTCTTCTAGGCTTTGAATAAAATATTAAGTTATATACAGTATGTTTATGCATTTTCACAAAATAGTACACCATAGAAAGAGTGTGAATAATTCTGCAAGACACTATACTGTATATAACGAACAGAGTTAAAAAGAGAACTAAAGTGAAAAATAAACCCGTAAAAGACCAGGTAGTTAAAGCTTTTACAAAAATGCCAAGGATATTGGGAAGATGCAAGAAATAGAAGCCACTGCACTAGCATGGAATTATGATGGGATTGGAATCTCAGAAACATTATCAGAATGCTAACAGCAAACACTGCATTAATGGATTCACAGTGCTGTGATGAAACAGAACTTTAGTGGAGTAGTAGAATTATATATCAAACTGAACATTCAAGCATAGAAACAGGAATTTTAGTTATATCACAGATATGGGAATGTACAGTACATGGATCAGAGTTATGAAAACTTTCAAAGGACATAGTGTTAGGAGCTTGCAACGGACATCCAAAATCAGATATCCTACTGTATACAGTATAATGCAGTTCAATAATGTGATGTATGTTTAAAAAAAGTAAGTTCTTGGGAGAGTTTCCTTTTTCTCGCTTACATTGAGAAACACTACAAACACTGTCTGCAGTTAAATGTAGTCCCAGTGTTGTACTAATAATGTATATTTTTTCAAACAATTAATAATGATGAATAAAGAAACCATTAGCAGTGATCATCATGTGGAATGCTTTAATGTATATTAAGAAAACACTCTACAGGTAGAGGGCAACGATAAGCTTTGCAATTTTAGGAAAACACAATGTAAGAATCAGATAGAGCTTAAGACAAGTAGAGTGGGATAAGAAAATCAGTAGAAATAGATGGAGGCTCTTTCTTATTAATCAATTAAGAAAACAAAGGGAGAAAAAAGCTTTCAAAAATAACAGGTTCCATATTATACTCGACAATCAATATTATATTCCATTCCAGTTAAAGGAATGGAATATAATAAACTGAAATTACAGATAAAAAAGGACATTAGACATGCAAAGAGTGAGATGGAAAAGAATATTGCAATGGAGGCTTTTTCAGTATTAAAATAGTAAATTAACAGTAAAGTATGAAGTAGGGTGTCTCAGAGATAAAACTGGGAAAACCTGATGGAAGGGTGATAAAAGGTAACTGGCTAAAGGTGTTTACAAACACACGCATCAGGTTGAGCAAATACAAATTCTATATAAGACAGTTTTAGTAGAGAAGAGGCACAAGCTGTTGTAGGATAGAAACACTTAAAACAAATCTTTAGGAACTGATGGTCTGTCTATTGTGATTAAAGCATTTTCAGATTTGTCTGACATTTAACTACTTTCAACCATTAAAGAGTTAAGCTTGTGCATTCATGTTTTGATTTAAAATACTTTATTTTAAGAAATGTGTGCATATTATTTGTTATTCAACAAAATTAGATATTATTATTGGAAGAGGTTTAGCTTTGCAGGAAATGTATTGACTGAATATTTAACTTAGTTGCATGTATCATGGGTTAATAGCTTAAGAGTAGTGTGATACACCTGTATCATGGAAAGCTGTATGTTTTCAAGTGAAAATAGAATTTATTTAGTGTGAGGAGAACCAGAGTTACAGCACTGAAATTCCCAATTGTCCTGTTAAAAGATTTTTCTTTTAGCACAAATCAATACAACATATTTTAGATTTCTTAGGGAGAACTACAAAGCTAGAGGTATGTACTTTAAATAATCAAAATCAATTTTAGAACATGAATGCTTGCAGTAACAACATTCAAGGTAAAAAAAAATGCATTTTCGTTTTCAGTTTTGATTGTTCTTCTGTTTTGTTTAATTACAAGGATTACACCAGTATTGCCTTCTACTATTTTAGATGGCAATTATACGATATTTTGCCTGCATTATCATTTGAATAGACTTTTGTGGGCTAGCCTGGGAACCTAATCTCCATCGAGAACATTATTTCTATGGAAAATTGCATTCTAGGTTCAGAACAACCCACTTGAAATGTTCTGGAACACATTTTTTTGTAAATTGGAAATTATGTAGAAGTCTTAACCACAAAACTCTTCTATTCACACAAGGATTGGTTTTAAGAGAGTGCTGGGTTCACTAATGCAATAATCTGACCACTAAGGGTTAGAAACATTTCCCACTTTTCAGTCTGGCAAAGTCTGGATGTTAGTGTTACATCACTGAAATCCCCAATTATCCTGTTAAAGGGATTTGTTTTAATACAACATATTTTTAGGTACAAATGTATACAGTACGTTTCCCTGGAATGACTAATCAGGTAAATCTATTGCATATCATTGAAAATAACCTATGTTTTCTGAAATGATGTCACTGGTGATACTATTTTTAATTATTTTAAAATCCAATATGTGCTAATAATCCCACACACTGTAGCACACTTATTAAGGGGAGTACGCATGGCACATAAGGGTGTGTTATGTTAATGGAGAAAAGATCCTCATGAGGCACAAGCCAATGGGTAACACAGCTGAGTATGATTTAGTTGGACCCACTTCCTCATGGATAACAATGTTGCTCTCAGCAATGACAGACCTGTGTAGACAAACCTACAGTATACTGTGGTCCCTGAAGGCTGCTGACCTCTCCCAGAAAGTTGGAGATATCAGGGATATTTTTGGCCATCACAAATCACATTGCCGATGCACTGCTCTTGCGTTACTTGAGACTGTGCATGCAGTAGCCAAGTAGGTAGCCGGAAATGAACATAGGGTGTTTAGGGACTGTCAAATGTATCACCAAACCCTTATTTCTTCAGAGTACCATTTCCAGATTTCTGGGTCAAATTTAAAAAAAGATAATGTTACAGGAGCAGGTTTACCATGACAAGTGGGATTACTTGGAATTTGCATTAACCTTTCTTGCACATGTAGAATTTGAACTTCATTCTAAAATGTACCCATAATTTTATTACCTCATTTAAGATGCAGAAAAAAAATAGCAAGACCCCTTATTTCATTAGTGCCCTTTCTTGAGCAAATATCCTTTGATTTCCTGAGTTTTAAAGATGGCTGTTTCTGGGGCAGTGAAAAACCAGTCTAATACTTTTCAATGCATTTATAGGATCTTCAGTTTTCCCTCTGCAGTGCAGTGTTTTCATCTGTTAACATGTAACACATTTTGTACTTACTGATCCCTTTGTGTATGCATGTCAACTGTCCTCTCCCTTTACATTTTAAGAAAGCCTAAGTTTAAACACAATCCATCTAGTTTCTGCCGAAGGTATCACTGTACAGTAGGTCTAATGTTACCACAGTGCTAGTGAACACATTTCACTTCTACTTTAAGATTTTTTGCCAACTCTGTGTCAGTATTTAAAGTAAAATGAACACTTTTCTTATGTTATATACTGTATAGAGTGTACTTTAATTCATATTGAACAGAAATATTGAATAGTCAGAACGCTGGGGAGATAGCCTGAGGGTTCCTTGAAGATCTAGCTTGCATGTCATATACCTGTACAGTATACTATATGTCTTCATTACAAATACAACTTCAGCAAATCTTACAAACTTTTGGATAATAGAGATCTATGATAGTCTGCTGACAAAGACTGTGAATGATTGGTGTTACCAGAAAAAGAAATACAATAAAAATAGCATTGCTTTCTAAATCTCTTATCCCATTTCAATATTAAAAACAAACAGTGGATTAACCAGAATAACATTACTCAAAGGCTTCGAGAGATTTTTCATTTATGCTGTAGTCCTTAGAGACCATGTTATCAGATCTCTGGAATTAACAGAGGCACATTTTTAACTTCCTATTTAGATGGTAGCTCTTGGTTTCTATAGACAGTAGTGAAGCCAGGGTTTCTGGATTAATAAATCTTAAAAATATAGTCTTGTTTCTTTGCACAAGCTACAAAGGTCATATTGTTGTATACCTCACATTTCAGTACAGATAGAGTGTACAGTGCAGAAAGCCTTCTCAAAACTATAACTATCATTGATGCTGTCCCCCTTTCAACCATTGTCTTTATTATCTGGTTAAAGAAAAAATCAATACTGTTTAAGCTCATATAAAAAAGTGAAAAACATTGATTGCCATAATGTAGTTTTAGAACAAAAAACATTTATAGTACATTGTGAAATATTTGTAGAGTGGACAGCATGGTGACACAGTGGTTAGCATTGCAGCTTTAGCTGCCCTGGGCCCTGGGTTCAGTTCAGGATGCTGGGTTCAGCTACAGAACATTCTGGGGTGCTACCTGCGTGTAGTCTGTATGTATTCCCTGTGTTCAAATAGGTTTCCTTTGGGTGCTCCAGTCTCTTCCCACAATCTAAAGATATACTGGTTGGTTAATTGGCTTCTGGGAACATTGGCCCTGGTGTGAATGTGTTGTCTGTGTTTGTGTCTATGTGAGCCTTGTGATGGTCTGGCCTCCTATCCAGGGTGTATCCTGCCTTGTGTCCTTTGCTTGCTGGAACAGACTCTGGCTTCCTGTGAAAATGGACGGATCGTTGTTCATTGTGCGGCTGTGAATGTACCTGCAGATCACCTGTGGATCACCGTGCACAGCAACATAATAATAACGAGGATGATGAGGAAGACAATTTTAGCAGGAGGGCAAAGCAAAATGGAGTTCCTTGTGTAGACTGTGCTGTAGCAGGGCATGCTCGAACAGTGTGTGGAATAGTTGGGAAGGAAGGGATGGGTTCTGTGAATTGTGCTTAAAAAAGTGCCAGGAGTAATCCAGAGAAAAAATAGCATGGGAGTAGGAGAGGGCAGGGTCAAGGGAGAGGCAGAGACGGAATGTTAGGTGTTATAAGTGCAGTAATGATCTTTACATGATAAACCATCGCGGCTCTGACAATTCCACACAACCTCCAGCTGCTCCATGTTCCATTCATGCCACGTGATAAAGATTGATTGGTGGTTCAGCGTTTTGATTTTTATCAAGGCTTAAGTCTGTTGTCTGTTATTTTCCAAGAGGGTACAATTTGATTTTGAAACTTAATGTTATTCATAGCAAGATTTAGTAAGTTTTAATATTTAATTATTAGGCCTTTATAATGACTGGCACCTGGACATGGAAGAAAGCTTCTTTTTTTTATTCAGTTCTTTGGAGCCATGCAAAATCTATTTATTTCAGTCTTTTGCCATCTGTCTGTGCTTTCCAGCATGCCATTATTTATTGTAGTACAAAGATCTAATGGGCTTTTGATATACTAATATATAAATTGTTCATCCACGTCCCTGTCCTTGCACACCTGCCAGTGTTGACTAATAGCTTTTAATCTGAGTGTCAAAGACCTGGTAAACACCTTCAGAATGCTACCAGATAATAGATAGCAATCCCCCTCTTTTTTTAATAGATAGCACTGATTCATTCCTGTTTTATCAATATCCATGTATTAATGACAGCGATAAATCATTTTTTTCATTTTATGTTGTTTATTCTAAACTTGGTCTGAAATTATAATGTGAAGGCAACAGTAAGGATGTAGGGTTTCTTTGTCAGCAGAGAAGATGCACTTTAAAATGCTCAAGTTAGAAAGTAGGTGTAGAGAAGTACAGTACATGTAATATGTCTATATTTTAAGAGCTTTTGTATAAAAAGAAAAAGTGCGTCATAACCTCCCTAAAATGCATGAATATCAGTTAAATAAGTATAATTTGTTGAGCTTCTATATTTATCCAAAGTGCCTTACATTTGCACAGTTGGTTATTTAACTGAAACAATCTGAGCGAAGTTCCTTACTCAAGGGTAGAATGACAGAGTTTGAACTCCCGGCCTTCCAATTATAAGCCCATAGGGCCATAACCTGAGGTGAAGTAAAGTATAATTGGAGTTTTGCATGTCTTATATATGGCAAGTAGCTTTGCTCTTTATGACCTTCACATCAGTTTCTTGTACTGTATATGCAAGCTCCCTAATTCCCCTATTTTCCTTTTTCTGCGTTCCTTTTCTCTTTTCCATTGACTGCTGGTTTCTATGATGATGTTTATGTGGTGACCAATTCTGTGCATCAAATTGTTTGCAAATGTTATACAGGTATGTCCATATACTTGATTCTCTAAAAATGTTGGTAAGCCATGACCTTAATGCTGTTAACTGTTGTAGTGCAGGCATCTGTACATTTTTTGGATGTTTTAAAACATTGGATCTCAGGTTTAGGAACCAGTGACCTCATTTAAGATTAAAAGGTTTTTTTTTGGTGCTGTAGATGGAGGACAGCTTTTCCAAGAGAGGCAATCCGATCGGCTCGGGATGTATTCTGGTTTTGAGAAATACTGTGCATTTTCTGTATTTGCCAGTAATTGTTTTCAAAATTTTCCTTCGTGTTGAATTTGTTGTGCACTACAGGCCACATCAGTTTTGATTATTTTGTAAACCTCTATCAAATGTATTAATGTTGTATAACACAGGAGCATAGTTTCTTAAACACTCTGGATATTTGGCTTCATTTGGGATTTTGGCAGCACATACAGTAGGTACCAAGGAGTATTGGGTTAAGGTTTATGCTGAAAGTAACAGTTTCGTGGCTACTTGTTAGTTTCCTCAAAAACTTATTATTTCCTTGATAGGCTAAAAAATACCTTCTGTTTTATTTTTAAAACGGCGTGTACAGTGTAAAGTCATTTTAATTTGCTTGCAAGTGTTATTTGAATGATTGGTTTTGAAAGGTTATTTACAACACCATGGCAAAATCCTGGTGCATTTTGTGTCACGTCAAAAACAAAAACACCTGTGTCTTTTGAAAAAATGGACTTTGATTTTGGTGGGTTACAGAAGGGTTCCATCCGGGTTGAGAGGGCGCTTGTCCCCTTGTGAATGCTGAGAGGGAAGCACATAGCAGCCGGCCGAGCTGAAGGCACAGTGACAGACAGCAGCTGTGGGGGAAATTCACAGCTGCTGTAAGCCGGCCTCTCCAAGCTGGTGCTCTGTATCAGGCATTGATGTTTCAAGGGCCAAGTAATGAGGATGTGTAATAAATGGAAAAAGCAGACCATAAATAATGGATTTTAGAAGATTAAAATAAAAAGTAGGTTTTGGTTGACCAACATAAAAAAAGTGAGGATTACATTTTCCCTATTTGCAGTTTTATGTAGCAGTGTTGGATTTTTGGCCTTTTTAATTGATATGTTGGGATAGTGCTTGCTTATATTTTCTTCTTTTTAAATTTGGATTTGCTTAGTTGGGCTTTTGAACCAATTAACTGTAAAGATGCCTGTTACAATACAATACACATTATGGGAACACTATTATCCCTTGGCAGAGATGAACATCAGGAATGAAACACAACCATTTGGACGTCATTCCTAAATCCAGGAAGAATAAATTTAATTGGACAGATGGGGCTCCTGTCATTTCCAGTCACAAACTACAACTTGATGACACATAAAATGTATAATTTTGGAGTCACTTGTCTTTTTGTCAGTGAAGTTTTGGAAGCTGTCCTTGAATATCAACTAAGTGACAGACAAGCTGACAGAATTTAAGTGAATGTTAGATTTGTGAGGCTTTTTATTCTCTTGTTAAAAAGGTACAGTAGTTATATTATTCTGCCTTGGGTCTTGAATATGACTCCAAACTTCTGCACGTTCAGTATAAGAGACTTTGTTTTATGTGTCTATCTCCTGTCTTCCCCCAACACATGCTACAGTAGGTTAACCGGGGTCTTAATTGTGCTTGAGTATGGGCTCTACATTGGATTAGTTTCCAATCCTGGGTGTAGTCAGGCTTTGCAGCCTTACACCTTTGCAACATACTTTTTGCACAGGCCCTGGATCACCATGATCCTCATCAGGAATAAGCAGCTTTATTTATAACGGATTGATATAGTCCATTTATGTATTAAACACTATACATATTGAACAAAAGATTTGCTCACATCCAACATCTAATTTATGGAGTTTATTTAACTAAAGTTCGGGAGGGATGACAACAACCACGCTCAATCATTCCCAGCCGTCACTGATTAGCAATCACTCCCTTCATCCTTCCTCCACCGAACACTATAAATACCAAATGCGATATCTCTCTCCCTCGCATGTGACTTTTGCATCACTTCCTTCGAGCCGGCCATCCCGTCCATCCAGGAAACCCCCATCAAAGTTAACGGCTATAAAAGGCCAAGTCGCTACTGTCTACCTCTATTTCTCCTCCCGATCACCATGCGAATCAAGCACAGGAGTCTCCAATTTCCACTGCTGCTTTTGGGGGACAATCACAAACATGGGCTCGTACCCATCCAGATAACGCCGGCACCACTAACCCATTCCAATAATAGCAGCGGTTTTCCTCTCCCATCCACGGAGAGCCTACACAGTTCCTCATCACTTAGACCCCGCGTCCGTTCGAATTCCCTTCCATCAACACCTCAACGCGTATCCATAATAAGTGACTCACCTAGGCCAACAGAAGCAACTTCCCTGCAGTAAACCTATACAGACTCCGACTACCCTACCACTGCACGATCCACGCGCAACAGATCACGCCTCCTTTCCTTCTTCAAGCTCTTCCAAATACTGCATTGGTGGTTTGGTGTCCTGTTTGGTTCTTTTGGGGGTCCTGGCCTTCTCGTCCTATGGACAGGAGGTCGGCCCACAGCCAAGCAGGTTAAGCCAAATATTCACTCCACAATAGCTCGTTACACATCGATTTTGGGGCGCTGTCATTCCTCGTGAATAAGAAATTGGAACAAAGTGTAGACACCTTAAATAATACAGTTTCCCTTTAAAAACACAGAGAAGTACTATAATTCTAAATTTATCTATGGAATAAGAGTAAATAAGTGAGTCACTTTTTCTTTTAATTTATCTTAACAATGAGAGTTTATATGTGTAATAATGGAATTTTAAAAAGGCTAAAGAACTAGTTAAAAGACACACTCAAAGAGCATTTGACATATTAGTCAGTTGCTTATTTAACATAACTTATTTTAGGCTGCCTTCAATAAAAAAAATTCAAAACAAGTACATTTCTGTGTCCTACACATACAGTACTGTACAGTACAGCATGGCAGATGCATTTTCATGCAATAATTCCATTGCCCTTTACTTTACAATAACACAGAAAAAAGTCCACAAAGCACAAAAATATACTAATCCTAATGATTCAATCTTAACACACTAAAAAAGAACAGTTGCTTTTACAAATTTTATACTGCACTAACAGCCCTAGCATAAGTCCTGCTGCGTTTCCTTGTTGCATTTCCAACATACCCCGACCAATCGAAACACAAGGTCTTCTACCACTGCTTGCATTTCTTCATCAAAGAACCACCATATTCTGATGTTTGTAAACTGCAGGCATAGCTCGTGTCTTTGTGACCTGATCTCAATTAATATTTGTTAGTTTTCTCCTCAAAATATTTTATGGTCTACATCTGTGAGCTGAATAAACTCTTATTTAGTTTATTTTTTTAAGATGTTGTGCCTAGGCTAACTGCATTGAGGTTTTTTTTTGTAGCCTTCCAACAGTTTGCAACAAAACATATACATGTAGAAGGCTCCACGGCCAAAACACGTTTTCTTTCTTCTCTTTTCAGCATGGAATAAACCTATTACTTGTTCATATACATGTAGAGTCAAGCAATACTCTGTGCAAAGTCAACATTCAAAAACTCAGTGGCATTAATAATATTCATGAATGCTTGAATATACAGTAGCATTCTATAATATTCTGCGATATTCACCATACAATCAAGGATAATGAAGCAGTTTATTGAAACATACAGGGACAAGTCATAGTATAAAAGTAAAGTAGTCTGTAGTGGAGCAGTGTGATAATCTATTCACACTACTTCAACACTGTATAGCTTGTGTTGAAATCAACTGATAACTATTGACTTTATTCAAAGTATCATTAAGTGCAATTTTGCTTCGGGGAATAAACAGGTTATTTGTGTTGATACGGTGCCTTGGGTACTACAGGATATGTATAAAAATGGGTTCTACAAACACCATTTATAAATATACAAAAATAGTTTCCGAGGCTTTTAAAATCCAATGAACATTAACAATTTCTCTTTCATTCCACTACCTTAATTAACATTTACATGTGGATCTTTTGTATTTTGTCTCTGTGAAATGTATTTTCATTTTTCCTTCTTCCTCCAGTTTACTATTATTATTTAAATAATGTGTTTGCTAAAATGAACGCCTATTTTCTTTCCAGGACAGACCAGACCTCCAGTATCTGGTGTGAAGCTCGTGTCCTGTTTCGTTTTGCAGTGGGTGCCATTGAATAAAAGGTTAGTTTATGTTCCTTTGTGTCCAAAGCAAGATAAATGAATTGTTGATTTGTTTCAGTATAAATGTCAGAGGTTTGGAAAGGTCTGAATGTGGTGTCCCTTTGCCTCAGAGCCTTAGGATCTTTGGTCTTTGGGGGTCGTCATTGTTAAATGCCAACTTTGCCAGGCTTACAATGTAAGCAACTACAGCATAATATAACCTTTATTGAATTATCTTGCTTTGAATGTGTTGTTTATTATAAGATGTTTACTGATCTTAAACATAAGGTGGGAGAAAAAAAACATAATATTATCTTTAAGTACCAGATTTTAGTACACTAATAGGATATTCCAAGTCGACTACTATAATTTATGTTTATTCCTTTTGATAAAAGTTACTATATATTTTTAATGGTAAAAACGACAATATAGATTTGATGCTTAGTCATACCTGGAAAGTGAATAGTACAGCACTACTCAGTGGACTCCCATTCCTGGAACAAATGAATCTCTGTCTATTGAAAGATAACAGATAAAAATACTGGTGTTTTAGACTTTGGACTCCAAAAGATCTACCGAAGCCCTTCCTTAGTAACAAGGCTGCATTTTTTTCTATTTCTTTATTCTTCTTACTGGTCCTTCAAACAGGGGTTTTGTCAAAAGGCAGAAAACCTCTTCCTTTAGGACATGTTACAGAAAAAAAATTCAAGTATTTAATTAGATACTGTAAAGTATTAGTTTGAACTGATATTGTAAAGGCAACATCGTTGAAAATACAGTTTACTGCAGAAATGTTACTGTATGTTTCAAATACTACACTGAATCACACTTCTCTTCAGAAGTTTTTTGTATTCAAGGTTATTATCATCTTATTTAATAAAACAAAATGTGTTTTTCATGCTGAAGCCTTATCGTACAGTATCTGTATTATATGTTATTTTTATTTTAAGAGGCTAGGTCATGCTTCAGTATGCTGAATGCAGTAACAGTAACATTTTTTAATTTAAAAAAATAAAACACAGACTAGCTTTTTTCAAAACCATTTTCCAAATGATTTTCTAGAAAAATGCAGATATAAAAGTAGTGACACAACCAAATTGAACATAGCTTTTACAAAACAATTTTATTGTTTATCAGTGAGTGCAATAGGTTTTTTTAAACTGTAGCTTCTTAAGTGTACTAGTAACTTAAAGACTTGTCAGACCAAATACACTCTAAATCCCTTTGCATTTGTAAAATTACTGTATGTTCATCTTTCAAAATATCTTTCAGAACATCATTTCAGAATTGTTCAACTTTTAAGGCACTACAATTTCTTAGGTTCTAACTTTCATCACAGTATCATGAAACCTGTATAAAGTGCAGTTTTGTAAAATGTTTTTCTTGTAACTTCTGAGCAAAGGACTTGCACTACCTGGGACAATAGTGCTGTTGTTTGGATATACTATGACGAAACACAGTAGAATACATATTTTATGTTGGAATGAAATGATGGTTGAAAGTCTGGTTCAGCTTTTTACTCATTCTTCACTGTTTGAAAAGAAACTCTAAATAAAGTACCTCCAAGCTCAAAGAGGTAGGATTGAAAGGGTTTTGAATTATTTTGCATCACACATGTTTGATTTTTCTTGAAATCTTTCAAGCAAATAGGGAAACCTGGAATCCATTGACTATGAAAATTAAGAATATGTTGCACTTGTGATCAATACTTGAAAATTTCAATCTGATCTTTTGCATGAGGTAGAAGCAGACAAGCCAAAATAATCAATAGCAATAAAGCACAAGACAACATGGAGCCTTTTAACTGGAAATATAGAGGTCGATTTGCAATAAAAGGATGGTTATGTTTGATTACAATTGCAAACCCTTAAAAAATAAAAGTAATTATTACTATTGAAAGAGACAAAGTCTGAAGTTCAGTCCCACTTTCTCTTAGTAGTATTATTTAATACCAGACTTTTGATGGAACATGTAACAGGGACGCTGTCGCTACGAGGGGAGTTTGGTTTGGGTTGCATGGTTACGGGCTGCATGTACTATATGCACATCGATCTGATTACACGCCTATGGGTGAAGGTGTTGTTTATGTTCATGGGTGTGTTCTTGGATTGGTTGATATGTGATCACATGAAGGTTAATATTTTATAGGTTTGGATGAATGTTTTTTTATCTCAGTTCAATGATGTATGGTTATTGGTTAACAAAACTCCCCTCAGGAGCCTGTAAAACGCAATATGTCACTGATGGGTAGGTGCTCTATACTGGAATTGTGTTTAGGAGACTTCAGGTTACAGCCTCCTCAGAGAAGTGAAACAATGGGAATGCATAAGGAAATGAAGGAACAGGTCAGCAAAACTGCCACAACTGAAATATGGGGAATAGAGGAACCTGAATTTATAGGTTATGTGAGTCTGAAAAAGGAGTTGTGGGGGTACAGCTACAGAACACTATATACTGTAGGTGCTCCCGTGCTGAAACTGGATTTGTGCCTGATGTCTTTTTCACTGCAGTGGACTATTTGGAAACCCTCTGTATGTCCCTTTATTTAAACACCATGACGCCATATTAGAATCCTGAGAATCTTTTCTAATTTCATATCTCCCCAGGCTACTATTAAAGATCTTCAAAATGTTGGGGAAAGCTGCCAAAGCCATGAAAACTGCTAGAATCCCTACAGAAAAAAAGTGAAAGAAATGTATAAAGCTTTCAGTGTGTCAAAGATAAAGCCCGTCTGTTTCTTGGTGTAGTGGAGATTATATCCTTATACGTACTTACTGTATATGCATAGGTCCCTATGAACAGATATTCACATGACTGTAGAAAAAAGTCATCCGTATCCCAGAACTGTTTTCGCAGTTGAATTACTGTATTTCAAAATTATACTGTACCAGTCAAATTCAGTTTGATTTTCCCAGTGGTCTCCTTTTGGTCTGCAAAAAAATCTTAATTTTTTACATTATCTAACTTAGTTTAATTGGTAAAAATAGACTATTTTTAAATAGTGCTACACATAGAATCCACTCTTTCAAATACAGATACTTACAAATGATGAGCTACTGTATGTTTGTCTATGATTTAAAATTAATTTGAGAAAAGAGTACAATATATCTACGGCAATTTAAATTATTTTTTAATTACTCTTCGTCTCTGTGTGCTTTATTTGTAATACAATTACATGAGCACCATTCACTGCACAGATATTTCCGGATCATGATGCTAAATAGCACTTAGTATGTGAATTCTTTCATGTCACCTGCTCTCTATAGGTTGAAAACTGCTCAACAAAATATCGACTTTATTTTTCTGTGAAGGAAAGATGCAAAAATTGAATGGCTAAGTAAGCTGAGGCACCTAGCTATCAGGAATGGTGAAAAGGTCATATTTCCTGTGGGATTGATTGTAACCACCCTTCAAATGAAAATTAAGTTTCTAGCCAAGGGAGGGGAGTAAAGATCAGCTTCTGTTTCTCAAGAAAATACAAAGAACATAACAGCCTAACTTCAAAGACACCTTTTGACCCAATGAATATACGGTAGTGACCTTTAAATGATGTTTTACTTCTACCTATTTTAAGCTCAAGCAAATCTGAATTTAATTTTCAAATAGTAATCAGTTTTTCCCACTCAGTCTATTCTAAGTACAAAATTCTAATGTTAGTTATGTGTATAGTTTGGTCAACATAAATTGTACAATGTCTGAAACTGAGCTACTTAATGATTTAATGATTTAACATTATTAATAAATTTAATAATGATGGTATTATGAAAAATGAATGGGTTGGAACAAAAAATTACATGTGTTACATGAGTTGTAAGATTAGAAAAATTTTGAATGATAATATGTTCAATCAACGGTATGTCACTAGTACATTTTGACAGTGTAAATAAAAGATGTACAGTATCAATGTTGTTAAAACTGATCTTTGGTGATTATTCCATTAGAATATGCGCGTGAATGTACAGTACGAGTTTCAAAAAATGTGTTTTCTTAGTAGATTTCAGTAAGCTGATCACTTTGCTTTTGAGTTTTGATATCATTGAATAAAACTTTTTATTTCATATCTGTAGCTTCTGATGACCTTTAGGTTACAGATGGAAATCTCTAGTTTTGTTTTATGCAGTACAGTACTGTATGTAACTACTGTAGATGTGACTCGTAATATAATATCAATAATATAATATAAAGATGCACCATACAATTATTACACGTTGGTGCTCTCAGCATTAAATGCAATGCTGCTGTAACATTTTTCTCAAATTATTTTTTTGCAAGTCTCTTGATTATTATGGAGGAGCATTATGGACGCCACAGCCTGGGTTAAATCACATTTGTTTGTGCTCGGAACTCCACTCCCTCTGGAGGCATAAACCCAAGTAGAGAGTTGTGACTCCAGGCGCTTTGCAATTTTTCATAGTTATTACAGATGACATATCCAAAGTGGCAGAAAGCAGGCTGTAGAAGGGTATATGCATTAGACAGATGAAAGAGATTTTTTTTTCTTTCATTTTCTCATGTGGTGCTGAGGTGTATCTGTGAAGGCCTCAAACAAGTTTAGTTACTGAAGGAGGAAAGGTTAAAAGGAAGAATAACACCTGAGCGATCCAGTATGGCACTACGTTTTAAAGCCTCTTTAGCACAACAGACATATTTATGATTTAAAAGAAAACAGGTTGGAAAAGTCGCCGCTGAAGTCATCCAGATGGAGATAGAAAAAAACCTCGATTCGTGCTCACACAATCTACTGTATGTTTTTTTTTTCAATAGCAGTCATCATTATTTCCTTCCAGCTGCTTTGTCATAGGAAAATGTCAAACTGAAATTCTGTCTGCCAGCAGGCTATGAACAAGATAACTCAGACCATATGACCAAAATGAGCCATTACATTGCTGCCCCAGAGCACCCTCCCCTCTAAATATATTATCAGGGGAATGGCATGTATCCATGCTGTACAGAATGGGAGAGATTTCCAAGGACGTCTTGAAGGTAATCTCTGTGGGACATGTGTTATGCTTCCATGTCTTGCCTGTGTTTGGCCACCACTCAATATGTTGAAGAAGTGTTTACATAGACAATAACCTGTTTAAAAACCAAGACTGCCCGTAGTGTTTCTGTATAAATTGTATTTTTTTCTAAATTGCCTCTGGCCAAAAATTTTTTTAATGTTATTAGACAGACCAACTGCCTTAGCTGCATTTGGAAATATTGTATTCGACTTCTATGCTCTCTCGTAATCAGTAATCAAGTAAAATCTCATGTTATTCCCCAGGGACACTTGATGTAAACTAAAAATGCAGTTTTCTTTATCAGTATTTGTTTTACTCTCTGGGTGTTTTAATAGCATTCTGCCCTTTGCAATATTTACTGATCTCCCAGTTATCATTTGAAGGAATATTTTTGGTTTCTGTTACAGTGCAACTTACTGTATATGATAATATAATGTACATTTTCAAATGTAATCATGTATTTTCTAACATGCTGTATTTGAAAACAAAAATCACACTGAAAGCTTAATAGCATTGCACAGAGAACATTTATATTTGTCCAGAAAAGAACAGAGTCACTTTTATTCACATCCCTGCAGTTAGTATCTTCTAAATCCTCCATTTAGTATTTAATTACACTGAATAAATGCCTCCTGTAGTGAGCTGTAAAGGTTTGTCACTTGTGATGAAAACCTTTGACCATTCTTCCTGCATTGCTCTAGGCTCTACAAACCCTTTGGTTTCCATTTATAAACTGCCCTCTTGACTTTGAACCACACATGTTGAATTGGACTGAGCTCTGAAGAATGAGACATTTATTTTGTGTGCAGTTAACCATTTCTTGCTTTGGATGTGCTGTACTGTATGCTTTGGATCAATATCATGTTGGAATGTCCATACCTGACAAGCCTGAACTTCTTGGCAGTGAGAATAAGGTGTTTGGACAACATACCTTAGTATACTATATGTGGGATGTCATTATTATCAAACCATATTTGGCCCCTACTATACAGTATTTCTCTGTGGTTATGAGATAATTCTCGATGGCAAATATGACTTTTCTCTGTGCATAGCTATTACAGTATAGTGATTATAAAGTGGTTTTAAACAAGAAACATAATGCAATCTGTAACTCATCTTTTTATATAATGTTATTTTTCTTATTTTTTTGAGGATGTCAATATTGTACATCTGAAAAGCATTGTAGGTAAGCATTCTAGACAATTCTACAGCAAGTATTGTTTTGTATAATAGTGGTGTGTGCAGGAAAGAAGTTTGCTTTTTATATACTGTTCAAAAGCACAGCATATACACTGCACAGCAAAGTCATAATAATTTGCTCTAATTTAAATACAAATAAAGACAACATAAAGTGGACAATGTAAGCAACCACTGAAAATCTCTGACAACAGTTTGATCAAAGAGGTACTTGTGACAATTAGGGCAACTTTGTCTACAGTCCCACATTCTGCAGATGTAGTTGAGCAGTGCCATATGGTGTTATACAGTGCTGTAACAGATTAACCTAGGTGATGTCACTTAGTAAACAGGAGGCTTTGGGGATGTTCTTGTAAACAGGCCTGGACACAGTTGCAGATTAATTATTGTGAAATCCTGGTAAGTAAAATATTGGGAGTATATTAAAAAGCAAAATACACAGCGAACTGAATGTGCTTTTTGTATAGCTTCCCTTTTTTTGTCAGTAGGAGAAGATAAGTGTAATATTTTGTCAAATTATTTTTTAACAGAAAGGTAATTTGTGTACATGGTCTAATGGAGACAGGAATTTATTTTATTTCTAATTACTTCTGAGTGACAGGTAATTTGGATCGGATTAGTACACTAACGTCAATGTATTCCAGGGGAATGCAAGATAATTTCAGACAGTTGTGCATTACTTTGCATAGTGTTATATAGTTTTTAAAACTTGTCAAGGTAAAATGAATAAATAATGTGTGGTAACACCTGTTTAACTTGTGCTTGCCTTTTATGCAGGCAAAATCTTTAAATCTACAGAAGGTTTTCCCATGCAAATGTGATTTACATATTCTAAACACCATATAATAATTTAAAGTTTCAAATAGAGTTTTTAGATCACATAGCTCACATGTTCCAGATACAGGAGTGGAAATAAGGCATTTCTTAGCCATTGCAGTTTACTGCATGTTTAGATCTATCAGAACTTGAAAATACTGTATTTATAATGTCCAGTGATACAAAAAGCTTTTATTTTATTATTTACTAGTGCAATCACAAACCAGATTGTCTGATTGTCTGTGTGGGTGCCATGCTTGTGAATGCATGGAAATCATGGCATTTAAATACCAAAATAAGTAATTGGTTGCATTTTCATTGCATTAATGGTTATTTTAAATTATTATCATTTTGAAAGAAACGGTTCTTATTATTCCTTGTAATATATGTCTGTATGTAAAATATAGGCCATAGAAAGACCAATTTATTAAGACTGTCTCAAGAGAGTTGCTGAAATATGTGAAAGGATGAGCATTTTTATCATTGAGGCTGTGATGGCCCCATATTTCTTAAAAGAAATTCTAATTAATGACTCTACAGTTCATTACATGTTGAGGGCTTTCTTCAGTTCAATGATTCTACCTTTCACATTCACATATGATCAATGTCCTGACTTGACATGTAATTGTCAGTTAATCAATTAATCAATTAATTGTGAGGATTGAACCAAAGCTAAACAGTACCATTAAAATTGATCAGTGATCATGCGGGTATTGACGATTCCTTATTTCTCATATTGAGTTAGATTGGCCAAATGGTTTATAACATTTCTTGTGCTCTTACTCCTGTTATAAGCATCCATTATGTCGGGTTCCCAATATTAACAGTGATATTTATCCTTCAGTTCTGACCTCTAGTGCCCTATGTGGAAAATTCTCTGTCCTTCTGCCTCCACAATTGTCTTGTTTATTGTGGATGTAACAGCAGTTTGGTTAACACTTTATGGATATAAAATAAGATATTCCAGTTTGCTATATACAGTATACAGTAGACAGCTGTGGAGTGTGGTGTAAAAAAAACCCTGTGCCACCTACTGGAGACAGTACACTTTAGTGATATCCGTCTTACAGCTGTCAAATGTATAGAATTAATTTTTTTCAGTGTTTGTTTTGCACTTTCTGTATTTTGTTTGGTTTTCCTCTCTTTTATTCAGCAAATCATAGTTGAATTCTCATTTTTCAGAAAAAAAAACTTCTTCTAATGTACTGCTTTTTCATATAGAAAGTGTGCATCGCTTCCAGATCAGTCATATGTGAAAGGCTTGTGTGTAGGTATCTGTTGCTTGACAGTAAGTTTCACATGTATGACTGTGTGCGAAGCACTGCTGCCTCCTGTTTCTCTGCTCTTGTAGAGCAGCTCATCTCCCACACAGATAAAAGGCGGCTGAATCTGCCCACTCAGTGGTCACCTACAACATCAGAAGTGAACATGGAAGAGTGAAGTCTCCACTTTTCTTATTTCTCTTTCCGTTAGAAAGGCAAAGAAAAAAAACACATACTGTACAGTACTTCAGTTCTCATTCATTCTTAATGTCTTTTTCGTTGCACTTTTTTTGTGTATGAATCCAAATTACAGCGGTCATTTATTTCAAGTACCTCATTATGTAATTATGAGGCTTTTTTCAATTAATATAATTGAACACTGCAATAGACATTTCAATACAGGTTTTCTGATGTTTACAGCTCATATAGCTTGCTGGGATAGGCTCTGGCTTCCCTGCAACCCTGTATTGGATAAAGCAGCTAGAAAATGGATGGATGAGTGGACAGCTCATATACTGTAACAGAGTTTTGCAGTCAGAATCTGTCTGTCTAAGTAAATCTCCCACAAGCACAAACAAGGATGTATTATTGAACTCTAATCCCCTAGAGTGTATATTTATTTTATAAAGGACAGTCACTGGTTTTTGAAAAAGGTGTAAACTGAAATATTTTTTATCGATTGATTTCTAATGATTCTACAAAGGTATTGTTGAAGCAATATTAAAATATCAAGTATTATTAAACCTTAACAATCTCATAACTTTTTGACACGCATTTAAAGGTTGATATTTGTGGCCTAGCAGAATCCATGCATTCTGAATAGTCAGTTAATTACTAATCATTGCAACAACAACAAAAAAAGAATTTATTTTTGGTGTAATTAAACTTGAAAATGTTATCCTTTATAGAAGTAAAGGCACAGATACCACTTTCCAGTCTGCCCCACTTTTGTATCTCACTTACAAAAGAGATCACTTATCCAAGCAGTGACAGGTTATCTCACTCTCCCTGCATATTAGACTCTGGTTTCTCTTCTCACTTCTCTCCTGCACAAGTGCCTAATCTTAAGAGTTGTTGTTTGTTAAGTGTAGATAGAGAACTTCACACTCACTTCTCTTCATTTTTGGAGGTTGCAGTGCTTAGTGCAGTGAGTAGATAGTAAATTAATCCCCCTCACCCAACTTTGACAAGTAGGTAATAATTCTTATTACCTTTACTAGAGTAAATCCTAAAATCCACTCTTGTCCATGGGATAAATTGGATCTACTGCTTTGTTACCATGATTAAATTGTTGGGCCAGTTGGGGGAGGAGGGCTTCTGGGCTTTAAATCTATAATTTGAGAGCCTCCACAAACAAGGAAACGTGAAGCTGATAGATGGAATGTGTAGAAGGACCCAAGAAAACCTGCTATCCTTTCTCAGGTTTAACATTTGAATTAATAAAATATAATATCCTATTATTATATACTACAAAAACTGGAAGTTTCTCAATGCAGTGTGAGAGTTCTGAGCTGGATTGCCTCCCATCTGAACTAGATCCCAACATTTCAAATATTTTCTGTCCACAGGCTAAGAAAATGTTCTGTTCACCCAGAAAGCTGCTTATTCCTTACAAAGGTTGTTCCATCCTGGATATTCTTCTGGACGCCTAGGGCACACCTTGGCCAGGATGCCAGTTCATCAGAAAGCAAACACATACAAGCATACAGGGACAACAGTAATTTGCTAAGCCAGCATGTCATTGCAAGGGGAATGGAAGCTGAAACGTTCAATGAAAGACCAACCAAACACAGTAAGAACATACAAACTCTACACTGAAGACCTGCAATTCTGGAATAAGACAGGAACTCATGAGCTGTGAGGCTACACATTCATGCCATTTAAAAAGAAAAAGTAAATAAATAAATATGCTAATTCTATGTTACCCTTTCAGTTTTTTCACTTCTTCATCTTGGTTTTGTAATACATGGGCACCCATGACATAGGCAGGGTATGACGTTTGTGGAACAAAGACACAGCTCAGTATGAAAGAAGCACCTGCTAAATGTAAAATAAAAAAAGCTTCTAAAATCAGCCTTCCATTCTGGGAGGATAATGCTGTTCTTTAGTCACCATCAACCTCATGCTATTTGGAAGTGTAGTGGGAGGGTAATTAAACGATCACAAGTAATTAAGAAAAGTTCAATTGTGGAACAAATTCAGGTCTGGGTTTTGTTCACTGTGACTCTTCTGTAGTTTGAGTGACTAATAGACACTGTTTGTGTGCAGATGTTGGTCTTGTAATTGCAACTCTTGTGTTAAGGAAACAATCAATTGTATTTCATCCTGTTCTAATTGTGTGATGCTGACGTCTATCCAGAGAAGTTTTGCTGTCAATTCACATTGCTTAGCTGGTATAGGCTACATGTAAACCTGGTCTTTATGTTAATTAAATCAGAAAAATTAAGTTTTCATTCAGTAAGTATACCAAATATGAAAAAGATAAAGGGCCGGCATAGTTACTGCACTTGGAAAAAAAACCCTGCAAAGTCTGAATAGTTCCATGGCAGATGATTGTAGATTACAGCTTATTAAGACAGGACTTCTTGTACAGCAAGATACACTTGGTGTAGAAAAAAAAAAGACAAATACATCTTGTGATCTTCTCCCCGGGAAACATAATTGCACGATGACCCCAAATATGATGAATGTCAGTAATTGTAGTGACAAGTTCTGTACAGTAATATTGGCCTGTCATTGAAGCTGTAACAACTACATTACAGCAAATTTAAACAATAGTATTGCCTTCTTTAATGGCTTTTTATCACTGTCATGATCTTCTCTTTTTAATACTGCAACTAATGCAACAACTGTGTTCTAAATAGTTTTCCACATATTGGGTTATCTTAAAGTGCAGTTTTACTTGACCAATTAACAAGCATTTAGAAGTTAGCGAAACAAGGAGCCAATCTGAATCCCTAGTGTAAAACATTTATAATCAAACAATGCCTCTAAAACTGTCAAATTCGATCTAAGTGCACTTTACTGTAGCTCATGAATATTGTACTGTATGTGGAAAAGTGCAGGGGAAAAATAACTTTGGATTTCTTCAACCCATTATTCTGGAGAAATACTCTGTTCCCTTTAAAAAGATATTTTTGGTGATATGCATTCTTTCACCCTAAAAAGGGATAAATTTGTGTTTTTACTTCCCTTTTGATCTCCTTCAGTATTGAAATATATTTTATTGCCTCTGCATAAAAATATATAGGTATTTTGTCTCACATGTCAAATTTAAGTGCTGTCAAGTGCTTGTTTTCCTTAATTAATTGTGCATGTGTATGGTCCAGTGGTTGGGTTGTGTGAACCATTATTGTAATTGCTAATGTTATGAAGTCTGATGAGCAGTGCAGAGTTTTACATGCAGATAGCAAAGAAAATGTACTATAGATCCAAAATGGGAAACACTGAATTTGAATTTGAAGATACATATGAAAAAGATTATGTGATCATGTTGACATCTTCTAGACTATGTGACAAAGCAATAAAAGCAAAATGCTCAAATTAAGTTAAAATCAAGGAATACATTTTATATTCTACAGTACGCTAGTAAGGCCTCATTCAGAAAAATAATTGGTGCTGTAGAATCAAGTCCAGAAAAGAGCAACCTTGGCTTAAAGGAATGTCCTACGCTGATATAATGATATGTTATCAAAAATAACTATATGTTTTTTTTCATATTTATTTTCACTTTAGCATCAGCAATTCATTTTTGTTATGATCATCCAGTGTGGAATTTCCAGTTCTGTGTTTTGCACTTATCAGTCCATGGAAGTGTAGGTTACCTTACTGGATGCCTCCAATCCCACCCGTCTTCGAACTATCATCTCCGTAGACAAGCAGCACAGCCCTGCGCAGGAAGTTCAATTGCTCTTGTAGGAGAGAGGTATCCCTCACTGACGGCACTGCAGGGCTTCAAATGACCAGATGGTCACAGGAGTCACTGTGATACTGAAAGCTAAGAGAGCTCTGGCAAACTAATCCTACCCTACAATCAGTGGTATTCAGCCAATGGTCTACCGCTGCTTGGGCAGTCCTGGTCTCAGTCTGCTAGCGACATGATCCAGACTCGAACGCATGATTACAGAGCTCAGGAGTGTCTCTTTACTGGTTGAGCCACTTGCAAGTCCCAGTTTCTTTTTTTTAGTTGGAACAGTATGAGAGTATAAGGGGTCCTGATTCAAATATTGAAAATCATCAAATCTGCTAAAAAAAAACAATCCAATGAAACTTCTCCAGAACCAATAGTTAAACATGAGCCAGAGAACACAAGTTGAAGCATTTTTCTACACAAAGGGATGTGATTGCCTGGATCAGTCTGCCCAGCCATGTTGTTGAATCTGTACCCTGGCTTCTCTCAAGAAACAGATGGATGACATCCTCAATTAGCTACTAGCTACCAAATTGGCTACATGGGCCAAATGGTACCCTGTCATGTGTAACCTTTGTTATGTTCTTATGTTAAATGCATTAGTGAAGATGATGCATTTTAGAAAATAAAAAAAATGAAATAAGATTCCTCTTAATATAAAAATGAAATAACAATCAAAGGGCATGGCCCAAATACAAATGGGAAATCTGCAACATACCAAAGTGCATTTTGTCATAAAAATATGCATAGATCTTGTCAGGCAGGAGCCTCAATTCAATATAAAGTCTCTTTTCTCCATAAATCCTCAATAGAAGCATTCAGAATAAAATGGATCCTCTCAGTTTCCATCTCAGCTTTAAACACTGTTGCTTTCCTTCAGATATCTGTAACATATCAGTTAAAACCCACCTGCATTTGCTTATTAAGATCTATTGGACTGATTTTGTCAAATGCTGGCAGTGAAACATAGACCCCACTGCTTGGTTTTATGTAAAACTTGGCAGCAAAGCACTTGATTTGTTAATTTCTTTTTTAAAGTAAACCAGCTGGCTTCTTCTCTGCATGAAGCAAAACTGAGTGGAAGATAATTTCAAAAAGATATTTTTGCTTCAGGACTGTAGTTGCCTTCACATATTGGCAAGAAAATTCTACTGTTCTTCCACTTATCAAAACTTCCAAAAACTGTTTTCCTGTATTATCAGAAACAATGAAGCATTGAGATATAACCAGTTCATCAGCTCTTTGTTCGGTTGTAAAGGTGATTTTCTTATTGAATGGTTACTGAGGTCTGAGTCACTAATTTGTAATGTATTACTATATTTCAGAAATGGAAACATCAGAATGTATAGGATCCCTAAGAGATTCCTGGAAGAGTAGAAATGTGTTTTTTTTCTGTTTAAGACATTAAATACTGTATGTTATTATCGCACAAAGGTAGAGATTACAGTTTTTGAAGTAGCCATTCCAACTACAGTACATTTAGGTCAGTTTGATTACGTAAGTATAAAAGGTCCAAAAAAACATTTCTCAGATGTTTTCTTGCGTTTCTGTTTTTTATGTCAGTGAGGAATTTTTGACTGGGAAATCACTGTTTTTTTTATCTGCAGTCTTGTACAATTAGACTGGGGACGTGTCTTAAATAACCCCTCAGAGACAGATAGTCTGAAATCACATCCAGAAAATAGAAAAGGCTGTCATGGAAATTAGGATCAGTCTTTGAAAGAGGAGCTGAATAGCAGACAAATACGAGGTCACTAAAAGTATAAAGAATACAATTAATCAACCTTATCAGGAAGAATTTTCTCAGTACCTATCGAAATGTAATGCATACAAGATTCAAATGCTATTTTATATGGAATTTCTCATTTTTAGACATTTATCCAGATTATTAGGATGTATATACAGGACTGGTGTGCTTTGAAGTAGCATGTTATCTTTGGAAAATCCAAGGGGGTCGTGTGCCCTCTGCTCATTAAAATCTGGCAGTTTTCATCTGACCTTTAAAACCGTGGGGATCACAGGGTGGTTTTAAGCCCTTATATTCCCAAACTGCTAAAAATGCCATTAACTGATTTTTTATATTATGGGCTTAAATGCATAGCTTCCAGTGAACAGTGAACATGGGAAGAAGTCTCTCCTCTCTCATGGTATATTTTTTGTTAGGTTTAATGTATCTCAAAGACTAGGACTATACTCATTTAAAATTTTAATGTGCTGCAAACATAATTAATGACTTTGTGTGATGCAACTGTGATACATTATAGTATTCATTATAGTGTATTTTGAAAGGTGTGGCTGTGTACTTTGAAACTGCAGGTGGACAAGCAGCAAAACAGTCAATTATCTAACTGGAGTGCAATACAAAGTCAGGCCTGTTTCATCATATCTTTGTTTATGATAGGTCAGCTTTTATTGCTTAAAGATGGAGATCTAAAATATTCTAATTGCTTTTGTAATCTATAGCTGCAGAAAAAAAAACACTGGCAGCACAGACCAACTATTTTTAAAATACCATTAATCCTACATATAGTTAGAAAGGTCATTATATCAAAATGCAATTTCCTTCTTGATGAAAGAGTGTAAGATCAACCAAATCATGTACCGATCTCAACAACGCACGTCTGGAATGTAAAACAGCAATTTTTAGCCCTGTTTTATATGTACTGTATATCCAATTTTTTGTATATACTGTATTTTGTCCAGTTATCCAAAACATCAAATATAATAATAGATTGGTATGGTACATGAGTTATAATTGGATTTAAATGTATGTTTGTTGTATTTTATTATTCTTTGTTTAAATCCTGACAAAAGAGAATCCAGGTGTTTTTCAGGTTATATTTGAATTTCTTGGGATTCTTTACTTACTGCCTACAAATTGTCTTGAAATCCACATAAACAGCTTTGGTTACCCATACTCTTTGAAGGGAATGTGTGTAAATGTTACATAAAGATATCATTCCTATATAGACCAGCTTAAGCAAAATAAAACTGCCCATATGGAATGTGTACAATATGGCAGAAACTAGGTGGCTGAGATTGTAATAAAATGGCAAAACCAACCTGACCAGCTGGAAGGCTGTCACTCAAGCCAGCAGCATTAAATGTTTAGTTGGTCTGCCAGTGGTGGACATGATGAGCAGTATCACATTGTGATCCCAAGCAATGGGCCAAGAGCTCCAGAGTATTTACTGACACAAGGAGAGTTCCTATTTTTAGAAAAAAAAGCCTCTATGCTCCCCTGTTTTCTGGATTGTTTTAGCAGAAACAACCATGAGCAATCATGCAGGAAGCTTCCTGGTGTTCAGATGAGAGTTGATAAAGAAGACAGTAAAAAGAGAAGCAATAGGTGATCTGTATTTCTCTGCACTATTTACAGTAAGTTGGAGCCATGCACTCTATTTTGAATATGGACAATGCTGAACAAGTAATAAATACGTACATTATTTATGAGGTAAATGGCTCATATCATTGGATAATGTATCTCTTTCAGTGTGTACTGTATGTGGGCTGCACATCTGTCCACCCTGAGAGTTGTGAGCAAGCACCCCGAGGAACGGCATTAGCATATTGTTACTTGGGGAATGCCCTTGAATGTGCTTGAGTAGCTGTCTTGAGTAAGAGACGTGAGCAGCATCTCTGAAATAAATAATAAAAAAGAACAGAGAGGGAGGAGGGAGGGAGGGAGTCAGTGAGAAAGAGGAGTGGAAATGTGTTTCAGTTTGAGAAATTCAGAGCTGTTTGCCAGAGCTCAATATTGCTGCTTGTGAACCTCAGTAGAAAAGGGGCATTGTTCAGTGCTTAACAAAACAACCAGGGTCGGACTTGAGCCTGTGCAATTGAAGATCCTCGCTAGCCACTCATCAGAGCTGTGAAACAGAACAAGGTGGTTTTGTGCGCTGCCAGGTAAGGAGATAATTATTCTTGGTATACTCAGACATATTGCTTTAAGAATAATTTGTATCCCGATGGGGGACTGATCAGAGGCATAGCTCTTCTAGAGATGTGCTATCTACAGTATATTTTTGTCTGTTCTTATGACAAAAGACTGTTGCCGTTTCTGCGTGTTTGCCTTCGAAAATATTTATTAGTGATAGAACAGATTGTGTGTATTTGTGCATAATGTAACTGTCTATGTGGGGAGAAAAATTCTCAAATTTCCCTACAAACTCTTGACAAAGAAAGAATGTGCGAATGGCCCCACAATTTAAGTCACTTTTTTCTAGGAACCAACCAGCATCTTCTTTAAATTAAAATAAAATGCCCAAACTATTCATTTACAGTAGGTCTTACTTTCAACCCATGGCTTTATTTTGACAGAGTAGAGAACAGTAAGTAAAAATAGAAAGGCAGTCAATGGGAAGCCCCCAAGTATAAAAACAAACGTGTGTGTTTGTAAGGGAAGATGCATGCTTGACATAACATTTGAGGATGATTTAAAATGGCAAAGCAATAGAAATGTTAACTATGACTTTTTCTTAATAGCAGATGTCAGGGGACATTGTGTCACTTGTCAGTGTTCACAATGCGATCTTTCTGATGCTCGAGCACAGAGAAAAACAGCTGGGGCTCTGAAAAGTTGAGACATGAAGGATCGTTCCGATATGATGGGAAATGCTTGTAAAAATAGCAGTGGTAGTAATTTATTTAAGATAAAGAATTGGGATATTTGCTGTCTGTGGCATTTTGTATTTTGTATTATGATATTTTGTAGGAATACAAAGTTAGGAATTCATCCCTTAGAAAACACATTTTCTGTGAATTAACATTCGCAAATAGTTTTACTCACCTTTGAGTATTGTATCTTACCAGGAGGAGACAGCAACGGTTACCAAGCGCTATTTCTGTTTTGTTTTCTGGGAAATCTGTTGTGGTTAAGAGGATAGGCCAAGTTATATAAGAGAAGACACAAATCCCTGCTGTTTTTGGATGTTTTAAATGAAGAATTGTGCTAGATGTTCAGAATCGGTACAAATGTAAAGCTTTAGAAGAACTGGGCATTCACTTGCCTACATCTAAATTGGGTCATTTTGTGAGTGTTGCGTAGTTAATGTACATATATTCAAACATATGAATTGTTTTAAGAATTATTACAAAATAGCTCAGTAGCATACAATGTTCATACAATGCCAGATAAAGTGTCCCTGGGTAAATGATACGATATTTTCTTTCTTCATGACCTAACACAAGTATAAAATAAAAACCTTACAGTATGCAGTATACTGCCATTTATTTATAATTCCTAAAATAATCAGTTCTGTACTGTTTCCTGGTTGTACAAATGAGAAGGCTGGTAAAAGAAAGTGTTTGTCATTCCGTTCTTGCATCCAGGAAGCAACTGACAATATTGCCCTCTTTACTTGACAGGCACTTCTCTTTTCCTCATAGGAGTAGAAAGGGGAAAAATTGACACCTTTATAATCTAATTGGCCAATGTCCTTTTATTTGCAGATTACCAGGTCTAAAACTAGTTGGTTGTTGAGCACTAACAGAACACTAGACCTCCCACACCCTTTGTTATACTGTCCTTGCAAGAAATCAAGGAAATCGTGGAAATAAACCAATGAGACTAATGCATTCATAGACACATTCAGAATAATATTAATGTGAATCCATAAGAATTTCACTTGAAGGACATGATGTGTGTATTCCAGGAAAGCATTCTTAGTATTCAGTGCTGGGCCATGACATTATTAAATCTCTATAGAAAATCATTTAGCTGTAGTGTTTTAAAATGAAAGAGAAAATAAAAAACGTAAATAAAAAAGATAGGTTCAGTTTACCTTTATTGTCTCTGTAGAGTTTGGGCAGGTTTATATGGAATAGAACTCAGGTCTATGGTTTAGAATTTGCCATCAATAATTTAATTAACAGTCCTTGAATTATTATAAGACAATTATTGCACTTTAAGATGCATTGTATTTTATATGAATTATGTATTATTGAATTATCTTACCCCCCCCCCTCCCTTTAGGATGTACAGTATATGTATATCAATCTATAAATATTGAAAGATAAAGAGATAACATACTGTATGTGTATGTTGATACTCCTGTCACAAGCTGTGTGATCTATGACTTAAAATTTCATGACATTTACAATTTTCAAAATAGTTGATGCCTTGATAAAGGAAAAGACTCTTAAGTCCATACGTAATAGTAATCCTGCTGACTATGAAAGCAGCTTCCCTGATCTTCATGTGGCATAGGGATCTTGTATACAGTATTGACATCAAATGTTTTACCTGAATTTTAATCCATTAAGTCCTAGTTTGTCTTTGATTTTCTTTCTTTCCTGCAGTATCAATATAGCTTCTCCTAGCTAAATCCTCAAAGGCTGCTTTGCACATTTGTATCAAGCTTCCACTCCTGCAATTAATCACGTACTGTAGCAGATAGCAAGGCATTGGAGAGAGTTTGTGTCTTCAGCTCAGAAAAGTAGTACTGGTGTGACTTGCAGGCTACATTACTGTCTATTTATCTCTTTCTCCTTTCTTTCCCACTGGTAGCATCCATAGTCTCTACAGTAATTTGCATGCTTCTAACAAAAATGGGAGCCTTTCAATGTAGGCAAATTAAATTTACAGAAGTGAGTTAGAGACATAATCTCTGATAGCATTGTTTGTTTTCCTTATAGCTTTTAGAACCAATGTATCATTCGGTAATCTTAAGAGGTGATTCAGCAGAGTTAAGTGACATAAGCTTGATGTGACTTGATCTTTTTGGTGTATACAGTAATAAATCTTTATGTATCTCTGAACACCATTATGATAAAGCATGGATATGATATGTCTGTAAATTTAAAAATATGTTAAAAGTGTGCTCTGTGATTAAGACATTAGATGAAGAAAAGGGAGATTTAATGTTCTGCTGTTTACGAAGAATTGTACCCGCAGTGCAAACAACGTGAAGATACTATGATTTTGAAATAATGTAAAAATATAGCAAGATGAGACAAAACCCTGTTTAGATCTGAATAATATATGTAATCATATAAATATTGCGTGTAACATACTGTAAAAAGCTTTCTCTCAATCATTTATTTGTACACTGCAGTTCATCCCACTCGAAAACCATTTATTACGATACAAAAAATGTAGAAAGTGGGTTGTCATTAAAGACATTAGGAATAAACATAAGGAAAGAGCTCTATTTCTTTCTTTGCCAAATCATATTCGCTGCAGCTTCTGTGTGTCTCACAGCCTTCACAAAATTGGTTTTGTTACAAATAATGCTATCATTTGGCTACAGTACTTCCGTATAAGCTTTCAGCACAACAGCTTTACCACCTCATCTTATGGGTAGTGGCTGTCGATCTAGCCTGTCATAGCAATAGTGAGTATAGACTAACTTTGTGTGCTCATTTGACTTGTTGAAACAATCACTTACCTTTTGTGCTTTTTAGAGAGCGATATCAGCCATCAGAATTATGAGAAGCTTCATAGACGTCCCCTAACTACATTAAAGAACCCTTGTAATAAGTATTTAAGGACCATCTAAAGGGCCTTCGCGCAAAAAAATGAGAGCATCAAATCATTACTAAAAAATTAAAAATCATATTGCATTGCATGGTAATTGTTAAACTGTCCTTTTCGTATCAAAAGGATGCAGTCTGCCAAAACAGTTAAGGCTCCACTGATTCTGTTTATTGCAAGTACTATAGATCTCATAACTTACTACTCATGAACAAAATCCCCATCATTAACTATACCAATAAATTAAATATACCTTAAGCTCTGGATGAAACTGGAAGGTTTCAAAAATTGTACTGATGTACAGTACTTGTAGTGATTGTGTCACGAACACGGACTGAAATCCGTGTCAGATCTTATAGAAGACCCTATGCGATGCGGTAAGAGCTGGAGAAAACAGGAGGCGTGGTAAAAGGGAAAACACAGGGGTTTAATAGTGCACAAAATAATAGTGACAGTCCGTGAGACAGTGTACGGGGAAGACAAAACGGCATCCAAATCCAAACGGGTCCAAGGGCAGGTCAAAGCACAGTCCAAGAGTCCATCAACAAGGAATCCATCCTGGGACGCGACAAAGTTAAAATCCCCGGGAGGGGGGAGCACACGGACAAACAAAACATGGAGGTCCAAGGGTGACGGGGCGAGATCCTCCAGACCCCGGGCTCAGGAAGCGGGAGGTGTTGGGGATGAGGCCTATGCCCTCAGGAGACGGACGTAGGGTTTCCTGGTGCTAGGCGGGCCTCGCGACATCTTACCCTAATGATGACCCCCGAGGACTGGAGGAGCTGGTCTTTAAATAATAACTCTAAAAAGGCACACCTGGAGAGCTTAATCACACGGTCAATAATGAGAGCAGTGGAGCGCCCTCTAGGGAGGGATGTCGGGCGTGACAGATTGTAGTACTTTATTATTAATCTTATATTAAAGTCTATAATGAAAATGTATAGCATTTAGGAAATATTTGTTTTATTTCTTCCCAATTTTGAATCGTAGCAATGTCGTATTTGTGAGATATATGGGACAGATACATTTTTTATGACAAAAAATGGAGACCAGTCTCAACCATGATATTGACCTGACCCTAATATTTGGAAATTCTCTCAGAATTGTCTTCTTATGAACCATTGACAGATTGACTTGCAACTTGGCTAATTTCATGATCAAAGTTTTACATTTACACCACATTAAAATTTGCTACCATAGTTTTTATCCTTGAAACAGATCATAAGCCATTATAAGAAATGCAGCCATTCGCACAAACTGCTCCTGCTCAAAAACTGTTAGGTCAATTAACACCCGACTTTATAGATCACTTTTTTGTACAAATAGGATGAATATACATGTATATGAAAAGTGGTGCTCCAGCATAAACCATAATTCTTTTTCTTTCTCAATATTGAGCTCATCTGATGTACTGTCATTCCTTTATATACCAAAATCGCCACTTGACCTCCATTTTGTTCTCACAACTCAAACTGTATGCGTCTTGGAAATGCTGCTACAATTGAATCAAAACTTGGATTTCATGAACATTGAAATGTGCTCCTGATTTGATCTTCAAAAACTGCTGTGATAAGTTCACTTGCGGTTTTGCCCCTCAGGGCAGTACAGTTATACAGTACATGACAAAATTGGATTCCTCCATTAACTAGAATGGCTTCCTGTCCATCATTTTTCTTCTGCAAAATTCACCTTGTCTTGGGAACCACTGCATTAATTGACCTGAAACTTTATGAGGTTCCAGCACACTTCAAACCTGCAGCTTACATATTGCAAAGACACTTTTCACATCCACAATCGGTCATCACCAGCTTATTAAATTGTACCTTTTAATGATAGCTCCTATTCTATCTTGCTATTCATTCCTGTTTGGCTAATAAATAAAAACTGCTACACATAATTTTACTAACAAAATTAATCTTTATACAGACATGTCCTAAGATATATTCATAATAATAATTCAATATAAATTGAAATAACACCAAACCAATTCAGAATGGCACGCATAGCAAAAGAACAAAAAATAACAAGATAAGAAAATAAACACAATAACTAAAATGACTGAAATTGAATTGTGGACGAAAGTCAAACAAGCTGTTGTCAACTGAATGTGGATGGCATATTTCTTCCAGTACTTTCTGAAGAAGACTGGTTGCCCTAGCTTTCTGTGAAAGACTTACTGCTAGGGAATCAAGACATATTTTGAATGAAAGAAATATGCAAAGAAATACAAGTGATTGGACATTTGAACTGGAGCATGAAGTGTCTGAATTTGAAGTGCATGTATGTTAAAAGTTCTAGTTTGTTCACAGCAAAGTTGTCCCTGTAGCCACTCCAGTTAAACCATCCATCCATCCATTTTCTAACCACTTTATCCAATACAAGATTGTGGGGGTCTATCCAGACAAGCGATAAGTACAAGGCAGGATCCACCCTGGATGGGATGCCAGTTCGTTACAGGGCAAACACAGACAAACAGACACACTCACACCATGGCCAATTTTCTCAGAAGTCAGTTAACCTACTAGTATTTTATGGGACTGTAGTAGGAAACCGAAGCACCCAGAGGAAACCTATGTGAACACAGAGAGCACCCCAGGAATTGAACACAGGGCTCCAGCAAGACAGCTGAGCCACAGTGCCACCCATAAACCACTCCAGTTAATCTAAATAGTAAATATGAAATCCACGCCAATGGTGTGACTAATTAGGAAAAGGAAAAGTAATCATGATGATTACTGTGGTCATTCATAA
Source organism: Atractosteus spatula (assembly GCF_055471065.1). Classification (NCBI taxonomy): domain Eukaryota; kingdom Metazoa; phylum Chordata; class Actinopteri; order Semionotiformes; family Lepisosteidae; genus Atractosteus; species Atractosteus spatula. The sequence continues at coordinate 25,162,082 of NC_142713.1, read as the reverse complement.
ATTGATACATTTTAAGAAAAACCTAGACATACAGATGAACATAACAGCTTGTAATGGCAGCAGTACTACATTATAGCCTAATCTTGTCAGATGTCAGAAACAAGGCAAGGCTGGATTTGTTTGTAGTGGGAAGAGAGACCACTATTTGAAACCAGGTTGCTGCTGCAGTGTTGATGTACCAGTAAGTGACAGTCTTCTCTGTGGACCTGAATAACTGAAACCTATAATCCAATATGGTGATGGACCGGCAACACAGTGCTGTAAGAAGCACCATCCTTCAAATGAAATATTAAACCAAAGTCTTCACTACCTGATCATTAAAATCCAATGGCACTTTTCAAAAGCCTAGGTGTTAACCCCAATGATAAGGCTAAATTCCACTTTGGACTCATAATCGGGCCTATCTATTTAATTCAACTTCTAATTGGTTGCAATTTGTTACTTCTCTACATGATCTTCTGTACAGGGGGCATCAGGTGGGAGCTACATTTCAATAGTGGATGAAGTTGTTCCTCCTCTACTTGTAATATATATATACAGTATATGTGATGCTTCAGAATGAAAAACACTATGTATATCCAATTAATTAAGTAATTGATTCATTGATCAGTAATTACAGTACATCATTAGATTAAAAGGCAATTCAATAAGCTAGTAATTAGAAGGAAATCCACCTGCTTTACACTATAGTATAATTTATTTTGGATAACCCATAATTCATCTTTGGACCACACTTGAAATACAGCAGTAAGCCTACATTTAACATCACTCAACACACAAAAAACAGGATGAGATTAGAACCAGAGAGCCCTCTGAAACAAAATACAAGGGTAAAGAAAGTCATGAACATTGACAGGCTATTATATACAATTTGATAGAGGCAGTTATCTTATAATGTCCTAAACAATGAAAAACTAAACTACGTACATTTTTTAGAAAATGTAAAAACTGAAATGTAAAGTGTAATAAATAAAATTTCCTTCAGCAAGTCAAATGGGAGGGGGTTATGTATAAAAAAGTAATGATTTGCACAAATAGACAATCAAAGAACTAATCAAAACACTTGACAATGGATCTATAGTTGCTGGAGAGTCTAGTGATGCAAAACACTTGTGTGTTTTGTATATTTTCTTTTGCAGGAAATGTTTAGTAGACAGCATACTTTGAAAGTTATTGCCAAAAACAAAACATATGAGTTGTAACATATCGTAGTTTTTTTCAGTAATATTGGGACAAATAACGTCCTGAAAGCAGACTAACTTCTTTCAACTATAAAGAAAGTTTATAAACACTGCCAAAGTAGAAAAAAATATTAGTCATTTATCTGTTGACAAATTATGTGCAGGTATGTGTTCCTGGAAAACAAAGACATCTCAATAATTTGTCACATTCTCCTTTAAATCCAATGTTTTACTAACTCAGGGATGCAAGATTAAATGAATGTCAATAGCCGTGTACATTGGTCTGTTAATCAGTGTGCTAATGCACATAATTTATGGTAATAGCATCACTAATTGAGATGATTAAAGCAATGCAATGAAATGGTTGTTAATGATTGCTCCATTGGTGGCTTAATGGGGACTCTATATCAGCATCTTGGGGCTGGAGGACTTAAATACAATTACAAAACCAAGATGTACAAAATACATAGCCTTGGTGATAAGTTATGAAGTGTAATAAATCAGTCTTTCTTCTGTATTGTTTATTTATTGGTTACTTTTGTTTTACATAAAAACTGATTTTATTGTGTGTGAAGTCAAATTTTCATGGCCTTCTAGTCCCCAAAACACTATTCTTTATTCTGCCTGAATAAGAATAAATGTCCATAATACTTTATCATCTTACTTGTAGCTTCTGTATGACAGATATGTTGAACATATGTTCAAGCCTCTTTCATCTTCTCTACAAAAAACAACCATATGCTTTATATGATTTCAAAAAATGTAATAGTGTCCCCATAATTTCACTGCATTTATATTTCTTTCTCTATCATGAAGTTTTTAGTTGTAAAAGCTTCTTCTTGGACAAAATACGTGTGATACTCCTCAACTCCTGCTTTAACTTGGATGGGATGAGTGTGCTCAGCAGAAAGAGCACTCCAGTGATAACAAAGATCTATTTACTTTACAATCAATATAGCAGTCCCCTGAAACACACAGTACGTTTGCCTTGCATGAGTCATTCTGAAGGAGTACTTTTGAAGCTACAATTACTATACATCTCAAATCACTGCCATTTTACCAAGAGAAGAAAAGGATAAAAAACAAGGAAAAGTAGCTAGACAGAAATCAAGAGAAAATTATGGCTTGCAATTGCTCTGCAAGAGAAAGCAATGTGAAGTGTCTTTTGTGAAAAAAAAATAACTCCTCTACCAAAAATTAGCCATCAAAAGTTTCTTTTCAAAACCTCAGCAATTATAATGATAAAATATTTATACTGTCAGTACTCAAATTACTGTCAGAAAATTATATCAAAATACTTTTTTTTAGTTTGTTGATATTGCAGTATGAATGTTTTTTTTTGTTTGTGTTTATGTTGTGGTGCAAAAGTTTTTAGTTTATTGGTGTACATTGCATTTGTATTTTAACAACATCCTGAAGGATCAACTATTGAGGCTCCCATGCCTAGTATTTACATAATGAAAACAGCAATAACAGTGGAAGCTAAAACACAAACAATATAATATGGCTCGTAGAACTATTGAGTTACAATGTTCTTTCATAACACACAAATACACCTTTTGGAGTAAGTGCAAACGAACCAGTCTCATCTCTGTCCACATATCCTAATTCAAACAGCTTGTATAGCATAAGTTGGGCAACTGCTTGTACAAAATTGCATTGTTTGGAGGATTGTAGTTTGCCAAATATCAATGGCCTGTTAACATATGCGACCTGAGAGGCAAGGTGCTCAGGCCATCAGATTTTCTCTATGCTTTTCTGTCACCAAAGAGAAAAAATGTACATGAATTCTCCTTCCAGATCCCTGCCTTCATCATCTTTTTTCCCACCTCCAAATCATCCAGCAAATATGAAAGGTGAGGTAATTTTTCACTCTTCCAATTATGCTGTGTTATTTCAGATGCACTGGGTCATACTAGAAAACCCATCCTGCATGATAATGTTGGCTAATAGCTTTCTGAACATATCCAAGATGTGTAAATTTGTAGGCTTGGCAATGGAGGAAGCAGTAAATTGTATTAACAGGAAAGAGACCAAATTACTCTGGCCCTGGTCTAATTTTCCTATATCATGTAAATTAAATTATGGAAAAGGCCATGATAAATGATGCACTGAATATGAGATTGCTTAATATTGTAGGAGCTGTTTGTAAAGGGTGGGACTCTATGGATTTGTCTGAAAGCATCTAAGGGTGCTTTAGACAGTCCACATTTTGTTCAGATATGTCAGTCAAGAGCATTTTTTTCCTAGCTAATTACAGCAAAAGGAAAGCAACCCATATGCCAGCCAGCTGTGGCAATCAAACTCTTCTGCTTGGCTACAACAGCACAAGTATTGTTCTAAATAAATGGACACACCAATCTATGGAGTAGGTTTGCTGTGTGCATAAAGTAAATGGTATTTTACATCTCAGTAAACTGCAGCTGTCGTCTTTATGAAGAACCATTTAAATCAAACTCTGCCTGCCTGCAGCAGAATTGGGACTGTTCATTTCATTATTTTTATCTGAACTGACTGGATTCTGCTTTCATTAGCATTTCCTGCTTGACTCGTTGCATTAAGGGGCCTTTTCTGTTTTAACAGAATTGCTGATAGCAGGAAAGACTATTATTAACTAGCTGTATGATTTTGATTCAAAGATTAGATCTTTTTTAACAGAAAAGCTCCACTGTTTACAGTTCATTTTGGAACATTTGGTTGAACAACAGGTTGTGCACAGGAACTTGGTATTTGATGTCAATGAAATAATGCAATACATTAGCAACAATGCACAATGCAATAGTCTGTGTCAGACGTGCTGAAAACATAAGCATCTACATTAGTATGCAAAAACAGCATGAGATTGTTTTGATATACAGTAGCAAAGTGGTGACTTTCAAAGTGCACACAATATTATCTGATTTTACGGAAAGAATATTGGATTTGGTCCTCTCATCAATTTACTAAATACAGTAGATACAGTTACTGGAAATTCAAGACGCTATGTTATACATTTACTATAAAGTTGACATATGTCTTATGTTGGGTTTTTTTTTTAGTTGGAGTATTTCTGTAAGACACACAAGCTGCATTAATCTGTATCCTGCAGCCTTGCCCATTGAAAACAGTGACAGACAATCAAATTATAAAAGTGTAATACAGTAATCTTAATGACATTACTCAGAGCCAATACATAACAAGAATAAAATAAAAAAGTCACATTTGTTCCCACCACTGTGGTTAGTGTTTTGTAAATCCTCCTCTGTTAGGAATTGCACTCACTAGACACCTGTAGTGTGCTGTACTGTAAGTTTCAAAGTTTCAAATCTATTAACATTCCTCCACGTAGAATTGCTCTAAATCCTTCAGACCCTTTGGTTTTCATTAGTGATCTATTTTCTAAAGTCATAATCAGAAATTAAGTTGGTTTCAGGACTGGAGATTGAGATAGCCAGCCAAAACATTGTATGTGCAGTTAACCACTCCTTTTTTCAATTTTGTTGTATGCTTAAGATCATTGTCTTGCTGGAAAGTCCATTTTCAGCCAATGAATTATTTAAAGGAATAATTAAAGGTAGTAATAAATATGATGCTCCTGTTTTCTGGAATTCAGTTACTTATGACAAATATAACTTTGCTCTGTGCAATACTACTAAGATACAGTAAAACATTATTAGAATTTTTTCAGTGAAACACACTATCCAATCCTTAATTCATTTACAAACAATAGTTGTTGTTTTTTTCAAGATACAGTATTCAGAGATTTTCATATCATGTAGCATTTCATGGGTATCCTCTCTGTAGCTATTGTCTCTTTATCTCATGCTTTTCCATTGTTTTCAGCCTTTGCATACAGTATGTACAAAGCAGAGGTCGTTTGAGTAGCAAGGCAAGATGCATTGTATCCAGACAGAATTCTCAAACCAACATAAGATGGAAAATCAAGTAACAGGATTTCTTTTTTCTTGGCATAAACATGTCTTGAATGAGTTTCCTTTCATATTATAATAAAAATAATGATTTATGATAACAACACTATTATTGCCAAATAACCTTGATCTTGATTTCCATAATGGGGCACAATAAGTGAATGGCAAAGATGTTTTATTGGATGTTTCATTTCATTTTAGACAATGAAATCAAAGGCAATACAGAACAAACAGACAGATTCTGGCTAAAAGCACTGTTACTTAAGGAAGGATATTGTAGATGGTGTAAGTGTTCTGCAACAGAAGCACTACTGGACCACTCAGTTCCTCCTAAAGCACAACGTCTCTCGTGATTTTTTTGTCTATTCTGTTTTTGAAAGGGTCAATTACATCACTTCCTTAGGCAGCTAAGCCCATCTTCTCTGTAAAAGCAAGCCTAATTAAACATGTGTTTAGGTGTTTCTTAGACTGTAATGGATTGGAAATTGAAGAGCTGTTGTTGTTGTTTTTTTGCACCCGTGTAAAGCAAATACATGAAAGCAGTTAACTTTAAATGTTTATCAATATTTTTTTTTAGTTCCTCAGTCTTGATGTATTGACAGGTGCAAGACAAACACAAATTACCAAGGAAGGATTAATTGCTATTGTGAGGGTTCTTTGTGAGCCCACGCTGAGCCAGATCTGACAGTGAATTATGCGGTACTTACATTTAAAGAGGCAGGTCCCATAAAATATACTGTATTTATAGCTGTGCATGAATATTTGTAGTATATTTTGAATGAATTTCACTTGAATGTTCTTAATTGATTTTAGTTCTTGTTCATTTGTTGTTGTTTATTGATGACTTGGTAACTATTAAAGTAAGACATAACTTCTTCAGTTTTGAAAACTTGTAAATGCTGCACATAATGCTTCCTTAATTGTCTTTATGTAGAAAAATGAACAGGAATTTGGTTTCCATGCACATTTCCTAGCACCAGAATGACACAGACAGTTCTGACTTTTGGTTGAGACATTAAACCAAGGTCTTGACTATTTGATAATTACAGATCTCCTGGCACATTCAATATGGCCTACCTAGATGTACCCCTTTAGTTGAATTGGCAGTCATGCATCAGCATCTTTGCTGTTTTAACATGTTTGATGGCACAAAATGGATGCTATGTGCCACCCCAGAAGATGCTGTACCTCAGTAATGAATAAAGTGAGCACCTTCCTATATGTCAGGGCCTTCATAATTACAGTATATGATAGGAGACGCTTGTTATAAATACAATGTATTATTAATAGTAAGGGAAATGAAGATCTAAAAGTATTTCCATAAGCTGTTTTGGCCAGAATAGCTGATGAGAAAGATATTGTAAATAAACATTTAAACTGAAGAATAATTTACTGTAAATATCACAATATATTGTTTCTGCAAGAAGGGGAAAAAAAAGCAAAAAAAATGGAAAACTGAAATCAAAAAATGTTTTAGAGTGAGCAGCTCTGCAGAATGAATTACTGAAATGGCTGCATATGCTTACTTTTTCTGAAGGCAGGAGAGAAACTAAAAGGTGCAGAAATGATCCGACTGATTAGAGGCCAAATGCATAATAGAATGTATAAATCTGTTGCATTATTCATCAGCTTTAACCTCCACCTATTCTAAATGGAGACTGATTTTTTGAATTCTTTGGGAGGATTTAAAGCAAAGTAATAACATCACCTTTCACAGACAGATTTTTGCTTATTAATTATGCTTCTTTTATGCTTTCCAAAGTACATTTATTATAACTATTGTTGATATTATTACTGGTGTTTCTCCTATTGTACATTATTTTTCTATGTACAGTGTACAGTGCCTGTATTCAGACAGTAACACTGTTTTTGAATTTTGTTACTTCAAAGCTTGCACTTACGATCTTTTGAAGTAGAAATGAACATTTGTTATATACACAAGGTTCTCCACATATTCATAGCAAAAAAAACAAAAATTAGATAATACGTAAGAAAAATGGAAGAGTGATTTCATAAGTATTCAAACCCTTAGGTGCGGAAAACATAAATTAATTTAGGTGCACCAAATTACCTTAACAAGCCACACAATTCTCTCTGGATATGGTGAAGATGTTAATTTAGAAAAGGAAGACACCCAGACACCACCTACTGTATATTAGGCTGTCCCTCTAGACTCAGACTCAAAGCACAAGGCCAAAGCTACATTAGAGTGGCTTAAGAATAAAGACGTTAATGTACTTGAGTAGCCCAGTCAAAGTTCTGACTTCTATCTTATTGAGAATCTGTGAAAAGATTTGAAAACTGCTGTCCATAATCCGTCCCCAAGCAATATCCTGTAAGAGAGCCTGAGCAAATCTACTGAGAAGAATTGGCAAACATTTGCACCAAGCCAATGTATAGAGTTGCCAGAGACTTTGTGGCTATAGTTGGCGTAAAATATTAGGTAAATGGGTCTTCATACTTGTGCATTCAATATTACAGTTTTTCTTTAGTTTTTGCTGACATTTACTATAAGGGCCTGAATACTTCTGTAAGCAAGATTACTTTTTAAATTGATACTGCAGGATACACAAAGAGAGCTCTCTTGTAGCAAGTAGGTCCATAGTGAGAGTGACACAAGCATTTAAAAGTGAAAAGTCAGCCATCAGATAAGCCATTTCTGCACATAACACCCTCTTCCTCTGAATTGAATAGCTGCGACGAATTTGCATTAATTAAATAATGTACTACCTCTCATAGCATTTTGTTGTCTGACCTGATTGGAATAAATCATCTAATATCAGGTCTGTATTTGATACTGTTTATTATGTAAACCATAATTGTAAGTAATTGGGATTTTTTTAACTCAGTGCACTCTAACTACAGTGCAGTCACAGCTGGAAATTTATTATTATTTCTAATGGGTGAGACTGCGAGCTAGAATCCATTAATTAAAAGCAGCAGTGACATCTCTGGAACACAGCGTCCTGGATATAGCGCTTCCCTCTCGGCTGGCCCACCATGGCTTTCTGCCCCCACTGAAGGCTCTCATCCGTTCTGGCCCATCACTCTTGGGCTGACTGGCACCATGGACAGCTCCTCTCTGCACTCACAACTTCAGTGCGTGGAATAATAATCATGTGTCATTTCCCGCATGTCACCTTTTCCTCCTTTTATACATTTGTGCCAGGAACGGAGTTTAATCCTGGCAGTACCACAGCTACAGGTAGTAGCTACCCCTGAATCCACTTTTATTTCTATTGGAAACATTCCAAAGGGGCAGGAAATTGTCCAGGATCATTATTGTTAGCAGTAGGAGTGTTGGCAGCTGCAGCAGTAATATTGGTAAAACGGTATTGTGTAGCTTGTACGTATCCATACAGTGCCGTCTACATAACATCAAAAAGAGAACAACAGCACAACTCTAGAAGCAGGTGCCAGTCTCAGATATAATTCTGAGATGTTTTTCTCTTACTGCAAACCTAAAAATGGATAAAACGGTTACTGGAAATTGATGACGTTTTAAGAATTGCTTTTGTTCAAATAATTGAAATCTGGAATTGTGTTATGTGTTTCAGATTATCATGTCATGTAATTCAGACGAAGCCCGTGTGATTGGTATGTTTAGCTAGTCTGTAATGCATTTTTAATTGAGAAATTGGATTCAGTAAATGCTGCTTCCACATTCTCGTTGTCAGCATGTATCTGTGTGTGGAGAGAAGCATTATGGAAGGCTTGTAGCTGAAGGGCAGCTGGGAGCCACATGGAAGCTCATGTGAGTGACCTTGCTGCACGTTTCTACTGCACATGCCTCTAGGTTGATTGTCAGCAAGAAACACTGTCAAGTGAACCAGAATAAATGTAATAGCAATTTCAGTTTCCTTCTGCATAAGGTATTCACTTGACCAGACTTGTGTCGGAAGGTTTCCCAGAGCCCCAGTCTGAGCAATACAACAAGACATTTAATGGAATTAAAATATAATCCTGTGTCATATTTTATACATACTGTATATCGACAAGTCAAGGCATAAAAATTAGAAGTTGTATATAAGGTAATCCTGAGGTACTCAACAAATGCATATCAAAGATTTAATTTTAAGAGCTTTTGATTTTGTTTCATTTCAAAAACATGTTTATTTAACTAATTTTTTCACTTCATTAAAAATGATTCCCAAAAACCAGTTTCTAAAGCAAGGTTCAGGGAGCAGAAACAGTTGTTTATATCTTAACATGACTGCAGGAGTTCATTGGGTTCATATAGATGAGTAAGTTCTATATTGTTAGTTTGTTTAAATTGCACCACATAAAAACAGGGGAATGAGTTGGTGATGACCAAGTTGAATTAGGGTGACATTCAAAAGAAAATGAATTATGCTACTACCCAGAAGGTCCAGTAACTTTGAGAACACCTTATTGTTATAACAGTAATTTACTGCTCACGGCCAAATTCACAAGGTATACGAGAAAATACAGTGCAACTTCTTCATGTGAAAATAGACAAGCTTACTAAGTACAAAATAAAATTATCACTGTTTCAAAGTTTGGTGGCAGAGTGGCACATTAGTTCTTAACACTGTCTTACAGCACTAGGGCTTTAAGTTCAGTTCCTGGGGTGCTATCTATGCTGTGTTTGTAGGCTCTCCCCCTGTTCACATTGGCTTCCTCCAGGTTCTCTGGTGTCCTCCCACCGTCTAAGGACATGTTGGTAGATTAATTGGCTTCTGGGAAAATTGGTCCTGCTGTAAATATGTGTGCTTATTTGTGTCTGTGTGTGTTATGTGAGAGACTGAAGTACCATCCAGGGTGTATCTTGCCTTGTGCCCATTGTTTGCCTGGATAGGCTCTGGCTCCTCTGTAACTCAGTATTAGATAAAGCAGTTAGAAAATGGATGGATAGATGGTTCCAAGTTGCACTGCAATGCAAAGAAAAAGGCTTTACATCAAACAGGAGGAGCATTAATCTGAATCAAATGACTTGTTGAATGTCTGGGTCTTTGTGATTGTTCTGGGTCTCTTCATCATTTGCCAAGCTCACGGAGTCAGTGTCACTGTCACTGAATCTTTGGTTACACAAAGTAATGATGATTTTGTTTTACAAAAATACCCCCTCGAACAATTTGATCTATTCCCTGCTGTTCTAGATGCATCTTACATGTTGGCAGCAACTCACCCACATCCCAGCAGGGAAACTGGCAAATCATTCTTCACAGAGTCCTGTCACATCTTCAAGTTTAAATCCTTTTTGCAAAGTATTATTTAACCAGTCCCACCACAGTCTGTAGGCATTTAGTTTGCATGCAGTTGGGATCAATATAAGAAGGTGTGTTGAACTTTTAACATGCTGGAGATATATTTATTTTACAGGCTGTAAAGATTGGGTTTTCTTCCAATTATCAAAATTATATATTAAAGTGTTTCTCAGTGTCAGGTTCTCTTGTTGTCGAAGTGATTTTTTTTCTTGGATCTTAACTTAATGATATGGACCATTGGTGTGTACCATGACAAAGGGGCTTAGAAGAATTTTCTTTTTCACTGCCTTTAAAACTTTTGTGCTTTAAAGATCAGTACAGAATTAGTTGTAAAGCAAGAATCTCGTCCCTGTACTGCATGGCACACAGTGTACTCACCCTTCATTGCCAGCAAGTTGCTGCTGTGTAAGTGCTGCCAATTCACTTTTTTGGCAGCGCTGACAATTATTTTACCTTCAGCTCACAACTTCTGTTCAGCCAGCACATCACAATAAAAAATCTTGGTTTTCTATCAATGTTTTTTTTAATGCCACCTACTCTGCCTAAATCTTAAAGTTTTAATGATATACAATTGGCTTTCATCTTAGCTAGTAAATCCAGTCTTTTCCCAAAGACATCTCAGTTTCATGATAGCTGGTACTTTCGCTGCATTGAATCTAGTATTGTTTTGTTTTTTTCACTTGCCACATGCAGTACTTGCAAACCCCTTACCAAAGAGGTTTTTTTGGCTTTGGTAAGAATTAGATACTGTACATTGCGCACTTAATTACTCCTGTCATGACATCGGTTCTCTTTTCACAAAGTTTTTACCTTTAAGGCTAATTCAGAATGCTTGTACAATTTTAAGCATTTCACTTACAGTTTAACCAACGATTAAAAAAGAAATAAAATAAACTACTATGTTTGATTGTAGCCTATTCTGTTAAAATGTTAAATTTATATAACGATTGCATTTTATTCCCCTTGCAAAATCAGCAATAAACACATATTTATGATGGTTGTTTGACAGAAGTAAAACTGAGGTGTCTGCTTACTCAGAAATCATCTTCAAAGAACAAATACACTTTTGATGTTCTGTGAGCATAACACAAAATAAAGATTTTTGTTTACACTTTTCCTCATTTGTCAAGTCAAAACAACTTCCTAATTTTAAACTCCCCTGCAATCTATTTGAAATAGAGCTGTCCTGCTATTTTAATATTTGTGCTTCCTGCATACAGCTTGCATGTACAATATAATACAGTCCATCCATACTGGTGTGCTAGCATTGATGTCATATTGCTCCATAGTCAGCAGGCTTCCAAACAGTATCTAGAATTATCCCATAGGATTGTCTCTAGAAAAATCTAATGCTGTCTACATTTTTCATTTTAGTTTTTATGAGTCAAATGATTGTGTTTTTTTAATGTCATGGATGAACAGCTGATATTTTATGCCCCAAGGTTTCTGCTGCACTACACAAGAAATATTGTTGGATAAAAAATTTGCCCCTCTTCAAACTCGTTACTGAACTGCTTTTGTCAGTGTTTTAAACTGACGAAAGACTGAATCTTTATAATATGTTTTCAGCTGCTGGAAGGCTGACAGAGATTCAGGAATTTTGTGTTGGAGGTTCACAAGTTTCCATGAATAGGGGACGCCAGCTATGTCTATTTCTGCTAGCTAGGCAGTGCCTGTGGTGCCAAAAATAGGTGCTGTGACCTTGATGTCTGGAAACATGCAGCCAGATGCATGTGTTTTACAGAACTGTGGAATCATGGGGAGGGTGTAAATTGGTTTCAAGTCTATTCAGACACATGAGGGGGAGGTGATTCAGACATTTCTAAGGAGCCAAAACATAAGATTTGAGAATATTAAGGTGTTATGATAAAAGAATCCTTATTCAACACATTTCACTGAAGTTCAACAAAAGTGCTGGTTTCCTTGGTATTAATGAAGCCTTGCCCCTGCTGTAAAACTGAGACTGACTGCCAGTACATCTGTTTATGTTTATAATGCATTTACAGTAGTATTGTTTTGATATACTCATCGTTTTGCTGTTTTAAATAAACTGTTGAGTTATAATATTGTTAAATTAATAATAATAATCATTATAATAATCTTACTTTATGCAGTGGTCTTTAAACAGTATTTTGTATACTGTACATCAGTTTCCTCATGATAAAGTAATGAAATGGTCATATCTGTAGTTTGTTTGTTAACAAAGAAATTACATTTATGGTAAGCTTCTCTCCATACCCTTGAGGGCAGAGGAGAATGCAGGCTGTAAAAAGTGTTTTCGATGTTAAATTCTTGGTTTCCATGACGACTGTGATATCTGTATGATAATCGCATCCTTACTGTAACAATAAAAAAGTATTTAGTCTATTTCTGCTTGATTTTCCAAATCATAATATTTATGTGCCTCAAGAAATATAATTTCCTTCATTAAATCACTGCAGTACTGCTATGCTATACAAAGTTTCCACTGGAATTGCAGAGACGATAATTTCTGGTACTGTAGGTACAGTACGTGGATTTTCAGTAGGGAAATAAAAGCCTACTAGACAGAGGTTAATTAATGCTGTTGATGGATACTTGTTCAGTAAATACATAATTCTCAGATAGAGCATACTTTAAAACTATCTGTTTTCCAAATAATTGATATATAGAAATAAGTGTTTTAACCAGGCTTTTGCAATGTTGAGAACCATTCTTATACCATTGTCCTCAAAAACAATAATGGAAACACAAAGTGTATAATAAGACTTCCTAAGATTTTAGCCCCACCTTACAGCTAATCAGAAAGAAAGTACTGCTTAACTTTGTCTATACTGTAACATTAAGTCTAGGGGAGTCTTTGTATGCCTTGTCCATGTCTTCCTCTGCCCAGCACATACAGTATACACCTTGCCCCAGTGTGTTACAAAGACAAATGGTGTTATTGCTACAAGGAGACATGCAAAATAGGAACGTGAAGAAAATGGCAAATGCTGACCCAGGAAACAACAGATTTAACAGTTTTAACTCATGGAATCAATAAGAGCCAAGAAGTACTCTTCAGCTCGAGCAGCATTCGAAGAAATACAGTAGTCAACAACATTTTCATAAGAGATCTACAGTATGGTGGCTCTTTGATGAGGAACCATTTTTCTTCAAAAACTTATTTTTATAACATACGCGTTGAATATCAACGGGTTTTTTTCAGACTTCATGGCTACATCACCTGCTCTGCAGGTGAAATAATGAGGACTTGTAGACATGTTCCTACAACACACCCACCCGGTAAACATTCATCTTTTGACATTCTGCTGGTTCCACAGTGCCTTATGTGAGAGTTAGCATCAACTGGAAGAGTGGAAAATCTTTTCACTGATGACATTGCAAGCCTGCAGGTGTCTGAAAAGTCACAGGAATCACTGTTTTACCTAAATCCAAGAATCTAGACCCTGGATAGTTTTTGTTGATGGTAGTCTGGAAGTGTTCTGCCTCTTGTGCTTGTGAGGAATCCCAGTCACAGTTATAGTAGCTAATCCCAGACTTGAACAGCAAGTGTCCATCGGACTCATAGGGCTATAGGGCTCAATCGGAACTCTTTTCGGTCAGGCCTTATGCCATTATTAGGCCTGAAAAGTTATTTTTAGAGTATTTGATGGGTATATTTCTTGAAAGAATAAACGTTTTAAACTAAAAAAATAGGAATTGTGTAAACACAAGCAAGGGGGCAACAGAATTAGCAAACGGTACAAAGCCCAGAGTATTCTTGAGCAAAGTGTCAACTTGCTTGTGGGAGAAATCTACTCTTAGTGATATGTATGAGACTAAAATGTTAAAACTGTTAGAACTATCCATTTTATTTAAGTATCTAGGATTATAGCAAGTGATTGAGCTTATAGGGACAAAAGACCTGTTCTTGCTTTGACATGTTTTTATCTGCTTGTTTTCAGAGTGTTGATGTGTAACTGAGACTGTTGACAACAATGTATTGCATTTTCTCTATTGCAAACTTGAGGCTCATGAGCAGTTACTGTATGGGAGTAAGCAGATAGATTTTTAGTTGTTTTATTTACAACATAGGCTGAAGATCTTCATTTTGTTTTCTCTAAGTGCAGCATATTATTAAGCCTTTTCACTTTTGTATGTGGTCAACTAAAGTTTTCTTTATGCTGGCTTTTAGATATTGGGATATTGTTTTGTATGCATACTGGTACTGTATGTATTTCATCAGGTTATGGTCTTCTCCATATAGCTCCTGAATGAATATAGTATCCGTCATGTTATTGATGTTCAAAACTAGCTGCCTGCAGAATCTCACAATGCTTTGAGGAAGGTCAAAGCCCTTTCCTCTCCATTAAATCAAAACTGAATTGATTGAGAAACATGAAAAATGTGAGGGAGCATAATGGCAATGTAACTTGAGTAGTAACAAATAAATCTAAACACAGATATAAAAAGAATAAAAACGCAATGTTTCATGAATAAAAAATATATAATTTATCATTTGTAGCAATATAACATATTAGATACAGATACGTATCAAAACATTAAAAGATAAAAGAAAGAGGAAGGAAAAGGGATAAGACAAAAAAATAATGGGAAATGTTTAGAAGAAAAAAGCTTCAAAACTGTAGCACACTCATCCAGTCTATCTGTTTTTTGTCCTACAGTATATACTGTATTAGTAACTGAGAAGAGACTTATTTTATATGTAAGGCAAAAAAATATTAAGAACTGAACCTTTGAAGAACTGAGTGTAATTAATGTCTATCTTATAAACCCAAGTTGCTACAAAATATATTAGAATAGAATAACATATTTTGTCACATACAAAACATTGAAAAACATCTTAAGGAAGAAGAAATATTCTCCTTTAAAGGAACAAGTAATAGGTTTATTCCATGCTGAAAAAAAGAAGAAAGAGAACACAACGTTTCGGCCATGGAGCCTTCTTCAGGTGACACCTTCAGGTGAAACGTTGTGTTCTCTTTCTTCTTTTTTTCAGCATGGAATAAACCTATTACTTGTTCCTTTGCAGCCTATGCATGCTGACGCAGCTACCCACCTGAACTATTCTCCTTTAAGTAGGTTATCAGTAATCAGATTTTTACAAATGTTCAGGTTATAATTTGAAGTAAAACAATTCATCTAAACATATGGGCTTCAGTACAGTTACAGATGTTATCCTGTGACAACAAATGGGCCCCTGTTCCACTGTGGCTGAAAAAGTCTAAGCAAAGCCAAAACTGTAAAATGGTGACTGATAAGCGTTCATAAACCAAACCTAAAACAATAACCGTTATAACAGTTAGTCCCTCTGTTCTGAAATACTAAAGGAATTGTCTGTAAATTGTCTGTGTTTGTTTGTATAGTGAGTACGGGGAATTATTTTGAGTATTTATTTACAGTAGATGTTTATTTCTTTTACTTGCCAGATTTTTCAATGTTGTTTAATTTAGGCCTAAACGCTGTGTAGCTTGGTTTCATGTTTCACTTCTGTGTTGGTAAACCGTTAAAAAAATGCACATGATATTGGCTGAGTCAGAACATGAAATCGCTGTATGCATTTTAAAATGTACCGTAGTTTCAGTGTCAGCAACTGACATGTGTGAGTTAAGAGAATCTTGAACAAGAAAGATATTGCGCAATATACTAAGCATTTACACACTAAGATTTAAAATGAAAACTACACAGAAATATCTGTTTTGATAATAAAGGTAGATCTGAACTACATTCAGTGAAGTCTATAGGCTTGACAGTTGTAATATGCAAAATTCATTTTCTCACTTTTCTCATGAACACATTTTCAATTCAGGAGAATTTTTGACGTATAAAAGAACTTCTCTTATCAAAGACCACCTTGTAACCATGCCTAAATGTCAGCTGTGGCAGCACCAGCTGTAATTATTAATTTTTAAGTTCAAAAGGATGCGTTCACTAATTTACCATATTCCAGTACTACATACAGTACTGTATAAAATGATTTTCCCCATTAAAAGATTGGGATATACTGTACGTTCTTCTTTATACATTTTCAATATTATCATGTCAGACTCATTATATTAAGTTGTCAAACTAATATTTGAATCCATTCCGGTATTTTTTAAAATCCTGCGGAAACCATTGTAGCTTGTTTATATTCTGCATATTCTACATCACGTCAGTTGTATCCCAATCTCACTCATGTACAGTATTTCAAAATTTTTTTATATAGATTATCCAGGGAAGAGGTGAATCTTCTTTCACTGATTTATTTCTTTAGAAAATGCCTTGACCATCTTTTTATATGCAGCTATGCATACAGAAAGGCAATCTTCATTGGTTATGCTGTTCTCTTTTTGTTTCAGTTTGAATGTCTAATCTTTCACTAGCCCTGCAGGTATTTAAACTTCATGGACACAGTTTGAAAGAAGAGTTGCAACTGGTGAAAATTAGAATAAAACAAGGAAACAACATACTTTCAAATTGTGCAGATGGTACATGTTGACGAAAGAGAAATGTACGAGAAAACATACTGTAGATGTTAAAACATTTTGTTGTTTTTTTTGTTGTGGTTGTAGGGTTCTGTAAATTCATAGCAAACTACCTGGAAAAAAATAATTTGTGATTGGATTGTGAGAATACCTACAAATTGAATAAATGCCAAAGCAAAAGACATTTTGATCATTTGAAAATGCAATGAAAGCATTTGTTTATGGTTTGATATACAGGTACAGTATATATACAGTATATACTGTATAACAGTGTGAGGCTTGTTAGCACTGGAATGCTAGTCAGTCTTTGATGATTGCCATGGAAACCTTGTTCTGTATCAACCTTGGGCACTTTACATGCCCACCTCAGTTGGTATATAACATTTAAGGTCTGCTCTCAGAGTACTCAGGGCTCTGGTATAGAGTTCAGCTCTGACACTAAATCCGCTCCTTAGCTTTGGTCCTGTGTTCTTGCTTGTGTTTCTCTGTGGATACTTGACCCTCTCTTTGTCCTGGCCACTTCCCTAGATTTTCCCCTTTGCACTTTGGACCTGTGTGTTGCCTGTGCTACAAACATTTCCAGCTTGTGTTGTCTACGATTCTGGAATTCGTTCACTCTACAGTATCTTTCAGTTTCACTGTATCTTTCTGGCTTTGAATCTCAATTGAGACTGACCACGTTCCTGGACTGTGTCTGCTTGCACAGTCACACCCTGTATTTCTAGCTTGCTACCACACCATGCTGCCTGCAGCTTAATTGTTGTGTTTCTCTTTCGAGCTGCACCTGGGTTCACCTTATGAATCAGATCATTGCTTAGTTCCACCTTAAGCAGCAGCGTGAGGTAGTGTTACCCATATGCATTCTCAAACTCTCCCTCTCTAAGAAGCAGGAGATGCAAATAAAATAACAAAACAGGGTGTAAAATGGCAAAGTAAACAAAGTATGTACAATGATAAAAAAAACAATTATTTTATGATATACACAGCCAATTGGACTCCAATTTTCAGACTCCATGGCTACATCACGTGTTCCTACATGTTCCTACAACAAACCCACCTGGAGACCCATTCATCTTTTAACATATTGCTGGTTTCCGCAGTGCCTTATGTGAGAGTTAAAATTGACAATGTAACTGCACTACACTAGCAACATTACACTATAACACAACATACTCATTCTCTCTATCTTTGAGACTCTCTACTAAAAGACTTTTCCCATTTGACAATACCAAAGGATTGAAAAAGGACTGTAAAACAATCTCTGTGTACACCCACAGTAATTTGGCTAATAATACTGGGGGAAAAGTGGATAATCGTAGTGAAGGGATGTGTTATTGCTGCCTGAAACTGGTGACAAAACCCTCTGTCACATGTAGCTATAATATACAGAATATATACAGTATTCTGAATATTTGTTGAGCAAATATATTTCATAAGTGCAAGGTAACTTACGATGATTTCCAGTTATTACAGTGATAAGTATTGCAAGTATTGAAACAGTGAAGTGCAATTTCTCACTTCTTCTGTATATTAATGAAATTTATATTTTAAATCAAAAGATTAATATGAAGAAAAGTACAGATATTTAGCTTTTGTTTCTAAATATTATGTTGCATACAGCACATATTTGGAACAATATAATTTGTTTTATTTTTTCCAGTAATGCCATTTCATATTGGGATGGGGACACATGGTGTTTCTAATTGCTCAACTGTTCCATTTTGCATTAATTGTGAAAATATAAATAAGCTGTGGATGTACAGTATAGTCCTGGTTCCATGCAATCTCCAAAGTATCTCAATTCACAACATGGTACACTGCAAAATGCAAAGCTTTCATTAGCACTAAAAACAGAAAGGCCAGATTAGATAAACCTTTTATGAATGATGGAGAGGCAAAAGTGTAGAGAAAGAGAGGAACTACAAATGATCTGAAGCATACCACCCCAGCTGTGAAGCGTAGTGAATGTAGTGTCCTGGCTTGGAGGTGCGTAGCTGCATCTGGAACTTGAAGTTAATAACTTCAAAGTTAAAAAACACATCAACCATGTGCATGTGTTAAGTTCTGCCTTATATATTTATCAGTCTTATATAATTATGTCTCATTTGTAGTCTCAGATACAAATAAACATTCATTTATAATAGTTCAAGTCTTGAGAATTATAATGTGAATAAAGAATTTTTGTTCTCAAAGAACAGTTAGCCACACACCCTTGATGAGTTAAACCTCCTGCTGGTTAGACAAAGCTGGGCTCAACTGGTCCTTCTCCCAACTTGCAGCATTGTTCTGGGAGACAGAACTTGCAGTTCTGTTCTGGGAGTGCCCAAGTATAGACAGAAGAGAGAGAGCTTTGCCTTGCTGAGGCCACTCTGCCAAAGTTAGCATGGCTGAACTTTAGTTGTTAAAAACAGTGTGTGCACAGTTTGTCCAGCCGTAAGTTAGACAGGAACTTAAGAACTTGGTTCATCCCGGCTATAGCTTGGTTCTGTATATACTCAGATATTCAGAATGTCAACATGAAAACAAAGACTCCACCTATCTTATTTTGTTGATCAGGTGAAAATAGCAGTGGGTTCGTGAACACAAGATTTCTGTACTTTATTGATTCTGTACTCTCTCGGCTTGCCGTCTTGGAGAAAAAGTAAGTCCTGATTCAGATTGCTTGCAGTCGCATGGTTAGAAAAGTCAGATGCAAGTAAGGTTGGAGAGATGAGGAGCCAGTAAGTTAACCAACCCAACGAAATTGAATCAGGTCTTACTTTTACGGTTTGACATCACAAGTTGGTGATGATTTGATGCTGTTACGAAGACAACACAATCCGGAAGGGAGTGAACACACACAGGGAAGAGACGAGCAAGAGGGCTGGTATGAACCGGGGGGGGCATGGTCCAGGGCGAACAGTCCAGAGCTGTCCAGAGCTGGGTGATCAATCCAAGACGAAAAAGACAAAGTTAAAAGCTGGAGCAGGATCCGGCAAGGGGTAGTAGACAGACATGACAAAGTTAAAAACCGGAGCGGGATCCGGCGAACGGTCGTGGGGAAAAAGGGGAACTGGACCAGGCGCTCCATGTCCCGGACTCAGTTGGTACAGGAAACCAATGCAGAGCCTGGAACAGAGTGAGCGTCTGGCTTTTGTAGGGAAGCTGGAACAGGGAGCAGGTGCACAAAATCAACTAAAATGTGAACGTGCCAGAGCGCCCTTAAGGGGGAGGGACTACAATCGTGACAGATACAGCTTTAGGATTGTCAGAGGTGCCTCTTTCACCACATTCCTCTGCGTTTAGAGAGAGTCCCAAGCTACCTTGGTCATGGCACACAAAGATTATTAGAAATCTTTAATAACACTTAATTCTAAGTGAAATAATATGCCTTGATGCTACACTTCAGCAACTTCAATGGTATGAAATATTAATGTAGTTCTGTTTCTATAACAAAGTTTAGTCCTTTTGATCATTGCAAACAAAGCCTGATGGATGGTGACAGAGATACATTTGACAGATTCCCCTTTTGATAGCAGCTGTGCATGAGGACATCTTCACACATTAACCCCCTTTTTAATCTTAATTTGGTCTTGATTGTACCGTCACGTCTCTAACCTTCTCATCCCTACAACAGTAGAAACATCCTGAACTTGGTCGTTTTCATTTAGGAATTCTTTCTTAATGGCAGGCTGACATGGGAATGACTGAGGCTGCAGCTATTTGAAAGCCTCCCACTTCCCAACTGAAGCAACTGAAAGTCTCATTGCTAGACTAATAACCTGTAAACCGAGGTCCCTCCTTAAAGCTAGGAATGTAACAAGCAGCCTCACTGCAAGACTGGATGAACCTAGAATGTCACCGCAAGACTCTATAAATCACAATCTCACTGCAAAACTATGCAAAATCAGAGTCTTACCACAAGACTCTGTTTATGTGCAATCTCACTGCGAGATACGTGGGTCTTCCTTTAGACCTAGACCTAGGCAGACTGGAACTGGAATCCAAATCGCCTCCAGGATTGTTGCTGAAACCTGCCCTCTTCCGGGGTCTTGAGCTTTCAATCTCTCAGGAGTCTCCCTGACAGTGAGACCTAACCTAAACCTGAGCCGACCACGTCGGAGACTCACTGTACCCTTATATAGGGAACCCCTGCTCACAGATGGTGATAATTCTCTAATAACCTCATACACATTCATCTTATGAGTTTTCTCCAAGTATCTGGAGAGTCATTGTCATTGACATTGCCCCCTGGTGACTTAACGTAAATCTGACACTCCAGCTGTGGCTGCTCTGTTACAGTTACGTACTGTAGTTCTATCAAGCTACTGTACCTGTGACCCTCTGAAATGATAAAACCACAGAAAGTGCTGTCAACACCTTCATATGTAGGGGGTATTTTATGACCCATTTTGTAGGAGATTGAAGATCTCCCCATACAGTTTCATGATAAACAATACCTGTCCTATTCATGATGATTGCAGATTTCAGATTGTTATCTGATTCTATAAAAATATACCTCATACTTTGCACTTCTCTCTGAGTTGTCACTGTCACTCCAAGTGTGAGTCAGTTTGAGACTTCTCAACTTCTGAAATGTCATTTTCAGCTGCAATTGTGGCCAGAACAACTGTTTTTTTTCCATTATTTTAAACTACTGTACACAGCAGTATTATTTCAATACTGTTAATCAATTTAAACCATGCATATTTGGGAACATATTAACCCATGAAGATTGATGATAATTAACATTTGTTTTCTCTTAAACTCCCACATAAAAGTGCCAAATTTAACCAATCCTTAATGCAATTGCATAAAAACGATAACATAATTTCAAAATCACAAATTTCTCATACCTACTTACCTATTGAAAATGCCCAAATGAAAATTATTTTGTTTTAAGCTTAGAAACTGCAGTTCTTCTGAGTTTATGAGAATAATTTATTCCATTATTCTTAAATAAAACCACTGTCAGAAAACTCTGTGAGAACCTAATACAATTAGGGATCATCATTCCCAATTTTTATTCTCGTACTTTGTGTAGCCTTAGCTGTTTACATTTATGCAAAAAACCCAAAGCATTATAGTCAAAAGTCAAACCTTTTTAATAATTAATGAATCCCTTGAACAATTAGATCTCAAACTCATTGGGTCATGCTCAGTCCTGCTGGAGCACTTCAGAACAAGCCAGCCACATAATTTCTCTCCTGTCGTCTGTGATGGTTGCCATGGAAGTATATTCTGACAGGGAACCTGAATCAACCTGAACCACACCTACCTCAGGTGATTCAGGATATTTAAGGTCTGCTCAGATAATGCTCTGCACTCTGGTATAGAGTTTGTGCTGTAGAGTTTTTGCTCTGAGCCACCTAGTTCTCAAGCTCCATTTCTCTCTGAACTCCTGACCCTGCTATGTTTCTGTACTTCAGCTTGGATTCCCTGTGTGCTTTGCTACAGTGACTACTCAGCTACAGACTTTTGTTTGCCCTGACCACAGCTCTGAGCTGTATTTTGCTTGCACCACACTTGCTTGTGTGCTTATCACTGTTTTGTCTCCCTAGCCTGCTACCATACCATGCTTCCCTGCATTCCTAGAGGAAAACTTCAATTTTTTCACTATCATTCAGCATGTGGGTTCACCTCATGACTTATACAGTACCACTGCCTAGTTCCACCTTAAGCAGCAGATTTGACACGTTGTCTTTAAAACTCACAGTTTGGATTACATGTTCTATTATTTGTATATGACTTGTTGAGTTGATTGAGTCTTCTTTTGAGCCCTGCTTCTTCTTCATTCCTGTTCTTCTATATAAGACATGAATGTGCATAGTTGGACTTAGACTTAGATATACAGTATACAGATAATAATAATAATAATAATAATAATAGTAATAATAATTACTTACACTTATATAGCGCTTTTCTGGACACTCCACTCAAAGCGCTTTACAGGTAATAGGGACTCCCCTCCACCACCACCAATGTGCAGCATCCACCTGCATATCTAATACAGATTGAAAACAGACAATATGTGCACTTACAGTATGTGTGCACAGACAATAGTGTGCACTGCATCTAAATGGGTTTAATCAAATATCAAATGTTCTAAACATACCTATGAAACAAAAGAACAGATAACTTCTCCAAATTGTGATTCGTCTCTGCTGATTGCATTGTTGAGTTGGTCCTACAGATGGCGTATTGGATGTCCTTGTTTGAATAATAGGTTTGCCATGACAAGACATTGATATTGTTTTTTTTCAAAGTCATGCCATTATAATCCTAGCACTGTGTTGTTTTGCATTGTCCTGGTAGAAAACAGAGGCTTGCGGGAATGGAAGCTGTTACTGCTTTCAGAAACAGTTGGATGAGATCCTTAAATCAATCAAATAGTAGCAACCAAACATGGCCTTCTTTCATTTGTAATCTCTCTTACTTTCTTAGTTCTTGGCTAGGCGATTCCTTACAAAATCATCGCACTCCCTCCATCCTGCTGGCTGGCTCCAATAATACAATAGTCAGCAGAACACTCACCATGACATTTCTACACACATTGTCCTCTGTCAGATCTGTCAAGGGCAAAACAACATTTGTCAGTGAATAAAACATCCACCACTCTCTTTCCCAGCACCTCAGACTATTAAATAGTTAATTTAATTTCTCTGTAAAGTATTATTTTATCACTATATAAACTTTAACAGGATAAGGGTGTGCATAAACCTCTGTGCAATCTCATTTTCTCCCTGTGCTCATATTTCTTTTCCTGTCACTTTGTTAGGGGGCCATCTGCTATAGCACATACCATTGTTGTTTCATATATTTAAACTGGGAGACTGTTTGATTCTTTAATAAGGAAGATGCCTTGACTAATTTGCCTTGTTTTTTTCTTTGTCTTCTCTTTGGTCTTCAGTGCAAAATGTGATTTTATTTATTTATTTTCACTTTTGCCTATCTGGTGAAATAAACCGTAAAGGATATTAAGATGGCATGACATTGCTTTCCAAGAACTGTCATCTATAGTGGTCACGCTAAAGCTTCAAACAGCTCTTTAAAATCCAGGCTAGTCATGATTAATGACTAAATAATATGTTTATTCACTTCCACTTTTGTAATTTATCATGTACTTCTGTTTCCTATTGCCAGTTAGGAATTATATACAAAAGCATATTGAATGCTGAAATTAAAACAAAATTATTTTTTTTCAGATGTACTGTAGTTCCTGAGCAACAGGAACCAAAGTATTTTTTGTAGACTTCACAGATTGTTTCAGTAGGAGGTTCTCATTTGCATCTGTTTTATTCTCATAAGCATGACAGAAAGCAAAAGGATATTAAGAAAGCTGTATTATCATAGCCTTTTACTGCTGTGATGTACTTTCTCTGTTAGACTGCTAATATTTATTACAGTGAGTTCACTGCAAGTGCTGTTATTAAATTGCCTTCAGGTTCCACAATGTTTTTCTTGGGATATGTTCTACTCTGCACATTTCAAATTAAACCCTAGTTATCATTTGTTTCACATTTCAATTTAAATAAGAAGGATTCATGAAATAGAGATAAATTATTGTTGCATGAGACACGTTGGTAGTAATCATAGTTAAAAACAGAAGAAAAAGTGTAGACTAAACTTTTCACATGTTAAAAAATGTCTCTATTAAAACATCTGTTTTGTTGGCCTAATAAAATGAAGTTTAATGGGATTTGTGTTAAACCAAGAGATGAGAAACTTTGTTTAAAAACTTTTAACCTTTCCTTTATAATTATAAGATGACACAGTCAGAACAAAGTGTTGTTGAAACAGTAAAATAAAATACATGCTCAGTGTTTGCTTTCTCCTTAATTTATATGTACTGTACATAATATCCATCATTAGGATTTTGTAAACCTACAGTATAAAGACATAATGCATAAGAAACCATAAAAACAATATACAGTATTTTGGAGGTCAGTTTATGTTCTAAGCCTGATATTTCAGAGATGTTTTTGTTTTATCTTTTCTCTTCGTTTATTGGCTTAATTGTATAAATATAATTTGCTTATCAGTTTTAAACAACTTAAAATTGATAAATACCTTTAAGTCCTATAAGAATGTAATCACTGAGGTCTGTCTTTGGATACTCTGTCTAGGTGTTTTATTGAGCAGCTTCATGTGTGGATTAAGAGTTTTTAGTTGAAAAGAGACTCTTTTATCAGGAATTCTAAGAGGGAAAATAAGTCCACACTCTGCTCAAAAATAATCTTTTCGTGGTAGAAAGGATAACAACTCCACCCAAAACTCAAAAACAAATTACCATATGCATTCTTTCTTCTTTTTTTACAGAATTAACTAAAAACGAAGTCCTAATCTAACAGATTTTCAGTGTCATTTGGCCCACTCAAATTTGTTAAAATAGTCTAAAAGTGTAACGGACAGTGTCAAGATATAGTCTATTCCTGTAGTGCAGTGAGCAGATTAAGGATGTTGCAGTTATATAAAAGATAAATTATCACAAAAACACAGGAAAGTAAGATAAGGTTTTTATAATAATGTGCTGGAGATTTCCTGTTTTCCAGGGGTATAAAAGGAGGTAACACAGGGAAGAAATTCAGGACTGGGTATAAACCATTGTGGTTAAGGTCAGAAAGCTTTCCACAGGCAGGGAAATGGCCGTTGGTCTCCAAAAGTTGGGTGATGGTTCTAAAAAAATCCGCATAAGGATGTATCTACCACTTTGCACTTTTGTGTCCAATATTAAGAAATATAGGGCTGCTGATATAGTGGCAAATCATGAGCAGTGCTTCCAAGAAGAATGGTAAAACTTTCCTCCTCACAAATGACACAACCTCATAGCAAACTACAGGAGGCATCACTTCAGCATAATTTCAGAGGAGAATTTTAAAAATACTGTGTGTGGGGGTGTGAATAAATGTGATGCTTGTGTTTTTTCTGGACTTTGGAATTAACTTTGGAAACTGGAATTAATTATTGATTCTAAATATGAGTATTAAGCATACGGTCTAAAATGTTTTGAATTTCTTCAAGCAAGACACATTATCCAATCAGTAAAATTTTCAGTTAAATGATGATTTCATGACATTTGCAGGGCAGTGTCGCTAACCTTTAAAAATAAATGTATGTGACCTATCATACAATTCCACAAGATTTGCACCTGCATGAAAGTGCAGTCTGTCAAAAGTCACTCTCTTTGACTGTAATACAGATTCGGGCTTTAATGATGCATTCTCATTCCCCACTGCAAGGTTGTCTAGCCTGAACGTGTAAAATTCTGGCATGCTGCATCACACTCAGTCAAGTTGCCAAATGCACACCAAATTGAAATTGTGACAATTCCCTAGGAACCAGATTTAATGGTTTCTGTTAAAAAAGACTTCATTATTAGGAGCCCATAATCTCTGGTAATGGCAGAACGTCCGGAGAATCGGTCATTAAAAGGAACAAATAATTGTAGTTTTTCATATGCCCGGTGTGTTGCTTCATTTTTGGAAAAAATCTAATAAAAAGTAAAAAATCTAATGGCCAAAATTAATAATACCAAAGTTATTATTCTACATTTGGTACAGTATATAGAGATTAGTATGTGTCACCGTTATTTTATTTTCTATTAAATCTACCTGGTACTTAATGAAGTGCCACTTAGTGAAGCGAAGAGGTACAAGAAGTAAAGAAGAACTTCCCTGAAATTGGGATAATTCAGCAAGGCAGAATGCAAGAATGAAATCACTGCAAAACAAAAGTCTCAATACTCTCTTCCCAAATATCTAACAATATGTGTGGCATAGCATTAATACTCAATGTGAATGCAGTGCTGAGCCCTGGATTCAATTTCAAGTTTGTATGTTCTCCCCGTGTTTGTGTGGAGTGCTCTGGTTTCCTCCCATGCTCCAGAGGCACACTGGTAGGTTAATTGGCTTCTGAAAAAGTTGGTCCTGGTGTGAGTGTGTGCATGTTTGTGTCTGTGTGTGCCCTGAGATGGACAGGCATCCCATACAGGATGTATCCTGCCTTGCATCTTTTGCTTGCCAGCTTAGGCTCCGGCTCCCCAGCAATCCTGTATTGGATACAATTGATGGTTAAAATGTAAACACCAAGAAAATCCCATTGATGTATGCTGCCTCTACAATTCTCACTGTCCAGAAAGCACCACTGTATTTCTGTAACTAGAACTAGTCTAAACACAACATTAAGCTACACAGGGGCCAGTGCTTTTTCTCATACTGGATAAGTGTTCTATTCGAAATGTAGTTCTAGAGAGCTCTGTTTCATTTTATCAGCTACAATTATATAAAATGGTCAAGCACAGTACATTTGCATGCAGAGTGTAATCACAGGCAATGTGTGCAGTATGGAGAAATTACAATGCAAATTTACTATGGTAAAAGGATTGTCTAGCATTTTAAAAGCCACTCCATTTGACTAATGAGCATGCATGAGAGAATGCCTCCTACATGTACAATATATCCTGATTGAAACTAATTCTGTGTTTTGCATAATGGCTGTGGCTGGTAAGCATTATGACAGACTCCTGTAAGAGCAAGGTTCTCTCAAATCTTTTTGCATTTTTCATAAGGAGAATATCAGGATTTTGTGCCTTGACTTCTACTTTTGGTCTAAGTACTACTTACTGTAACTTACAGTACCTGGAGAACTTTTCCATTTTACCACAGTTCTTGTGTTATGCTCTTGATTTACTGTATGACATTTTCATTGTCATTTTCAGTTTACTTTTCCTCATGTGTTATATGAAAGTGCGTGCCTGTCTCTAGATATTATTTGATGCTATGTCAGCTTCTATTGGTTCTTAGTCTATAAATCTTTCATTTTTAAAATACTTTTAATTTTTTTTAAATCTTCAATGAATCAGCAATTACAGTAACTGTCCATCAGTCCTTTTCCCCATACAAAGCACCACAGTATCTGCAGTGTCAAATGGAAGACTGATGTGGCTCCTCTAAACAAGCACACAGGCCCAGCAAACCACAGGGGTCACCGATATTCCCCTATCAGCATAGCACTTTGCTGTCTGTGACCTTCCTGTTGGAGAATCTTGGTTACTGTTAGCTGATTGCATAGCCCAGACTTAAGCTTGTGATATACTACTGTAAATATACAGTAAATGTAATATAAATCTAAACTCAATCTACAATCCAAACATATGTTGGTTTTTTTTTCTGGTTGACTCACACATATAAGGTACAGTATGTACACATAAATATGTTAAAAAGAGGGTGGCATGGTGATTACTTCTTCACAGCTCCCGGGTTTGATTTCAGGCTGGTACACGTTCAGTGTGTAGCTTGTATGCCCTTTTTGTGGCCATTAAGATTTTCTTCAGATAGAAAAGTTCAATTCTACAGTATATGAGCATCTACTGCTAATGCAATTTAACCTTTTCTAGGTCACAAAAGCATATCCTTTTAACATTGATTAGGATCCATGTTGCTTCTTTCATGTCCTGGACTTTGTCATTTGAATAGTTGACAAACACGCAACAAGATTAAATGGTTACTTGATTCTTAGTGAAAGCCTGATTTAGTTGATTTTACTTGTGGTACTTTATTGAGAATTATGTGATTTTTGTGTACATGAACACCATATGCATTAGCTGCTTTGTTTCAACTTTTTAACTTAGGCCGATTGAAAATAAAACTAAAGGACTGCATTGGTACTGTATATATTTTCTACCTCCGCAATGGAAATTTCTGAACTATAATGAATCCCCTTCGGTAGAAACTGTGAAATCTTTCCTTGTCTGACAAAGATGATCAAAAAATGACAGTTGTGGGCTTTTGGGACCTTTCAGGTATGTTTGTTTGGGGCTAACAAACAGCATGCAAAATCAATAGGAGTGAAAATGTACAAAGGATTTGAAACCCTCAGGACATCTGCCACTCATGGGATTTTTTTCTTAGACTCGAGCTTTTTGTCATTTCAAATTAATCAGCTACAGCCCTGTGGTCTGCTTTCACTGCTTTCATGTGAATATTATGGTATTTTGGATTTTTAGATGTTTACACAGAAAATGCTTCCGCTGTATCATTCTCTATGTTTTACGATCTGCATAAGAAATGTTTCTCTTTTTCTACAGTTAATCCAAAATAAATAATATTAATCTACATGCTACCTTTGGAAAAAAAAAGTAGAAAAACATTATGGGAAGTAGGTAAAACATCATTTAGTTTTAGGCATTTTCAAATTGATAGAAACTAGGACACAGAAGCTCTAATGAAACAACAGTTGGAACACAAATCACAGATGGTAATGGGTTGTTTATATTCCTCCCACTTGCTCTGTTCTTTCCTTGGATGGTTTGCCTCCCAAGGTCACAGGCAAGGGACCATGCATATGGATTTTTATAGAGAAATCAGTCCCGTCTGATTGCTCTTTTTGATCTGTCAGAATAAGAAGTGAGAGCTGGCCCTCTATTAAGCTACTTGAGGTTATTTCAAGTGGTCTTATATGATAGAAGCCGGGATATTATGAAGGAATACAGTCACTCTCACAGCTAGACTCCGATACCCAGCTGAGGGATACTGATTTACCTTGGCCTTGAGCAAAGACTTTTTTATCATGATAGATAGTTCTGTTTGTGGAACCTAGTTCTTCATCTTAAAAATAAATCTTTATTTAAACTATAGGATATGGCAAAGTTTTCTCTGTTTTTTGTTTCACTTGAATTTATCTGGTGTATATTAAGTTTTGTTTCCTATGCTGTGTTCCAGACTACTGTATTTCCTGATTTCAATGTGTTTTAAATGTACACTGAGGTAAATGTATTTTGTTTAATTTAGTGGCATTAATTTTAGACTAGAAGAAAGACATTGTACTAGAATTATAGACTTGAAGTTTACTGGTGTTGCTCTTCCATACTGTACTGTAGTAAGGCTGTTGTGCCAACATTATTGATCAAATCCATGAAGTTTACTGTCATTCAGTTTTTATTGAAAACAAAATCTCTTACAGTATATGCATCCGTAGCTACATGCTTATGATCCAGTTCAAAATTAATTATTTTTTTATCAAGTGAAGAACAAATGCAATCTTTGTGTCTTAGAAATTGTGTAGGTCCTTTTTCAAATGGTTAGGGAAAACAGCATTTGGTTGAGAGGGCGTTTTGTGTAGTTAGTAGATATTTTCAGTACTGAATGCAATTCTGTAAGGTGTGGCGCTTGTACCAATTAATTTGATACAACTGAGTCAGTCAGAGGTAAAGTGAGGTGTACCTGCTGGGTCACTCTATTGGAGCTCTCCAGGTATAAACACCTTCAAGCCTTGTCAGAGGTTTTAATTGCTCACTAATTGCAATGTGTAGAATGTCACATCGAGAAGGCTGCAGCCTGACTCCTCTTGAAAAGCCATGTCTATGATTTGAAGTACAAGATCATTTACTTTTTTTATTATTTTAAGTCATTTCTTTGCCAGCCAATGCTCTTTTCTGTGTGAAATGTGTTTTTTACAGAATGATGAGTTAAGGGAATGGATTCAACTAAAACCATGGGATTTCTTTCATTGTGATAATATGTACTATATACTGTATGTATTCAAAAATTTAATTTTACTTAGCACTCATTTTACATTTTCTATACAAAATAACTGTATAAGAATCCATTAGCCCTGCCATTCATTCAGAAATATGAAAACAGTACAAAAAAGTAAAAATGGAAAATGAAAACTTAATCTGTTTTTAGATTTTATTGTTCATTAATTGGCAAAAGTTACCCTTTGCTTATGATTGCCAAGACTGGAACATAATGCAACGCTATGCAATTAGCCCCATGCCTGCATTTGAGCTGAATAGGTAGACAGCCAAGGCTGTAATAAAATAATGGACAATTTCTTGTCTTTGTTGGATTTAATAATCTGTTATTCAAAAACTGGCTTTTAGTTGAAATTAGTATATGTGGGAAAATTGGTCAAGCTGCTTTTAAAACGTATGCTGCAAAAAGGTAGGGTAGTTAATTTGTATGACAAGAAACAAGAGGTTAATGCAGCAGAGATTTCAAGTGTTTATTCTTGGGATAATACATGGCATGATATATCATATTTAAGAAATGCATTTTATGTCATATGAAATGTACAGTAAGTAAATATCCACTGTTAAAGCTTAATATATTACAGACCACATTGCATTTTCCTTTATTCTATCTAAGACATCATTGTATTCCCTAAAACAAATTACAGATATTGTGGATTCAGTTCATTGCTGGTTGACCTAATTCATTGAACTAAGACAGTCCTGCTCTGGCCCTACACAAGTTCCAATGGTAAAACCAGCCAGTCATGTGGACATGCAGTCCTGCAGTTGTAGTATTCATTTTTTTCTACTCTAGCCACATTGTAAAAACATATGCAAACAACTGTCACTAAGACACCCACAGTCACAATCTACCATAACAAGGTCTATTAATAGTGAAAATTAGGTAAAGTATAATTACCATTTGTGTAATGACTGTTGGAAAAACAGTCAAAACCATGTTGTATTAAAAATGATTCAAATACATTTTATAAAAAAATATAAAAAGTAGTACATAAAGGATTTGCTATTTGTCCTGCTTTCTTTGTTTAAAATAGGCACACTTCACTTTTTAATGTCAAAAGCAAACACTAGAGTGGAAAACATTTTCTTACCTGATGCCTCAACATCTGTTAAAAAAATTTAAATGTAATAATGAAACCGAAAGGCTCTGTGTATAGGCTTCTGTGCAACAAGCACAAATAAGGATTGTTACAGTTTTGTAGATCCCTATCCGTGGATAATTTCTATGATTCACCAAAAATGTCTGGCACAAAATTTAAATAATTTTAAAACATTGACAAATGCTACAGTGTTCATAACAGTGAATGACAACACCCTTTTATATAAAGGATACTATATGAATAAGTTAAAAGATAATTTAGTAATATGTCTATACTAAAATGATACAATTTGCACTCCACAATGACACAGTCTTTTTACGCCTGCAATAAAAGTGATCATGTTTTTTATGACATAGAATTAATGAACAAAAGGCTGTATCTTCAAGTGTGTCAGCCAAATATGACTTTGTAATAATAGTTGCATTGAGAAGAATCACCTGAAGAGTCCTGATGTTGCCAAGGTTGAATATCCCCAAGTTGTGCTAGACAATGACAAACTTTACATCATTATCCCCAGGGGGAGCTGTTCTTCTTCCTCTCTGACATTAACTGAGATTTGAATCAATATGAATTACGTTCTACCCAATCTCAGTAGGATAATTGGAGACGACCCTTCAGAGACTGTCTGAATCAATAACAAGAGCTTCTTACAAACCATAGAGATATAGCCTCCTTTTAGTTTTCACAATAGGGGCCATGTATTTGATTCTATTTTTTTAGAGAGTAGGGGCATATTTTTTAAGCATGATCAGAACCTGAAAATTATTTAGGTTCCTAAATTGGCATTTAGATATTTTTTTCTAACAAAAGTCCAATACCTTAATTTACATATCACTTCACACTTGAAAAGAAATGCTACGAAAGAGTGAGGATTATTGAGGAAAATCTCTTCAGACAAGCAATTCACCTCTATTAGCAGCCATAGAAGAGTAAGGAAGATAGAGCACTGCAATGTCTGTCTCAATCAGGCTCTGGCAAATGCTGTTCAGCAGTTATCATGCTGATGCACAGGGAAAGTCAACTCAGCTGACTTCTGCCTTTTCAGACCCACTAATATTCAAGGGTAATAAGCAGTCAAGGGATCCATATTTTGGACAGGATGAGGACAAAAGGAAATTCTCCTCTGTTGATTTCTTTGACATAGTCCCATCGGAGTCTTTTGGCACCATGAGTAGCTCTCCAGACCAATTCCAAGGAGGCAAGAGATGTACTGTAGTACTTTAGACAGCAAACAATTGAGAAAAGTGTGATCAGGACCAGCCTCCAGGGTCATCTTGCTGAAGGAAAAACAGTTCAGAAAGGTACAGGGTGTTACAGAGGGAATTGAGAGGCTATTTCACATAGCTAAATTCTCACCTCTTCAGAAACCTTCTGTTTGCCTTATAAGGGACATGTCAGGCTAATTTAGAGAAGGTCTCACCCTGTCACAGTGAAAAATGTCTTTCTTCCTACTGTACCTTACTCTGCACTCTTGAAACTACTTCAAAAATTGAAGCATGGGTAATAGTAAGAGTGTTGATTGATTCAGGTGACAAGTTCTTTGTTTAATTCGTATATACAGTACACGTAAAATCAAGTGGGATCTTTATTATCAATCTCTATTTCGAAGCCTGGAGTATGTTGTGTAAAATCCATCTAAATGAAGGATGCTGCATTTACAGTACATGTTACTGTAGAAGATCGGAATTATCAATGCTGTGGAATGCAATTTACCATGGAAAGCCATGACTAGTTTTATAAGTAGTTACTATAAAATTACTTTAATAAGGTCCTATGAAATATCATTTAGACATAATTTTAATCATGAAGGTTTTAGAAGAAAATAGTTGAGCCAACTGTCTATAAGGAATTTGGTTTTTCAAGATCTGACATTAATGCAATAAAAAGTATAATGTTGGCAGCAATTAATAAATGTAGTGTCAGGGCCAATCAAGTTGAGCTGCTAGGGTTGTACGTCTGTTGTTTTTGTCTGTGGTTTGACATGATTTAGCTACAGTATTCATCAGGCCTGTCGGCTGTGTTAATTCATTTTGTGAGTCCATCTCAGCAACTGTTGTTTTTCTCTAGCATAATGCATTTTTCATTGGCTTGGATAGACATTTGCAGGGGAAAGAAATGTTACAACTTGTACAAAACATCATGAGTCTAGGATATGACACATCGCTCATGATGATCTTTTGGTGTCACTTCAAATCAGAAAGCAATAATCTTTGCATTGTACCTGGCAGCACATTATAAAAGGGCTGTCAAGTTTAAAGTCCAGGGACAATTTCTTTCTTAATAATGTGTAGATGTAATTTTAATTTCACTTTTTACAATTTATAATACATTGTTACAAACTTAAGGATCGGTGTCCTGAATAATAAACAAGACTATTTTGCAATACAGTATGTAATAAAACATAAGTCACTTGATTGTCAATATACTGGTGTATAAAAGAGACCCAACACTGAGTCTAAATACAATACTAATGTATTTAATCAAGTATTCTAAACATACTGTATGAAAAACAAAAAATTAACCAAAGCCGGCAGTGTTGACACATACACTGTATGTACACACTGTATACCTAATGAACCTCTAATTTTCTTCACACTTCCTGTGTAGCTCCAGCCAGCTGGTGAGAGTTGCTGAGTCACTATCATCTCCTGCTCAGGGCGATATTAGTGAATTAGTCCCACAGATGTGGTCAGGAGGACAGAAAGCTGGCCATGACATAAGCTTGATGCAATTTTCTTGAGGTTGTGCCATTGTAATCTGAGCATGGGGAGCTCTTGCAATTATTCCTGCTGGCAGGAACAGAAAAACAGCTGGCTCAAGAACTTCACCCATGTATTGCTGAGCAGGAAGGTTGCTTTTTCCCCCCACACATCATCACTCTTCCACCCCCCTGCAGGTTGGCTTACAGCACAAACAGTCAGCACTCCTGGATGTCACCACATCACTTCCTCACAAGTTGTCTTCTATCGGATCTCTCAAGGGCAAAACAGCATTCAGTAGTGAATAAAATACCACTCTCACTGCCACTGCCCCAGATGTTCTGTGTCCCACAGAAGATGGAAATGTAATTTCAAAGCTGTCAACATTCTACCCCTAAATGACCTCTGAATGTACAGGTCATTTTCATGCAGATAGTATGCTACAATCATTCATCTGTTGCTGATGAATTCGAATCAGATGGATGTGGCCGGTTTGGTAATTCTCTGCCTTTCATGATGCAGACTGTCCCTCACAAATCCAGTTTCCTGGTTTCTTTGGACTGTTGTTTGGTGAAGCAGAACATCTCATTTTCTGGGCAACTTCACTCACAGACAGGCTGTCTTCGATCATGCCTATAGCAGCCAGGCAATTTTCTATATTCATGCTTGCTGTGGTCATATTTTTGCTGTTTTTGAGTTAACTAAAATAATATTTTTAGGTGCTTTGTACTGCATGCAGATTAAAAATAAACATATTTGGGAAATTTTAATTCAGCGCAGCACTGAGCACTTACAGTACTATTTGTTACTAAAATACATGAATTTAACCCAATGAACAATGGTAATCAAACACTCAAAAATCCTCTCTTCTTATTATTTAAATGTATAAAACAATGAACCGTAGGTTATATCAAACCAATTTACTGTACCAATATTAGAAAATGTTTGTATTTTACAATACATCCAAGTATTATACAGTACTTGTACATTTAACAAGTACCTCCTAGGTGATAGTTTTAGTGTAATAGTGAATTAACTACCAGTACTTATTCAATTCTATAGATGTGTAACAATGTTTTTTTTTTGTTTTTTTCAGTTTTGATGAAAAGTGCCTCCACATACATTGTATATACAGTACACTACATACAGTATAGTATATATAGTATGTATTCCTAAGCAGTTATTGTCTGATTGTTTCATTATGAATTATGAGAAGTTTTTCTTAGCAAAATAATTGTTATTAATTATTTTTAAAAATAATTATAATATTTTTAAATAAAAAGCTATTCATTATTTTCCATTTATACTGGATACAGGGAGCAGTGGTAAACAATATGATATTAATCAACATTTGTTCTTTTCTGATCAGATATGTTTACTTGTTAAAGCACAACATTATTTGCTGTTTGCCAGCAGGGAAATGCAGTACCTTTCTGTAACTGAACAAAATCACTCTTCTTGTTCATTTCCTGTGAAATTACTGATGGAAATTTCTGATTGACTTTTACCACTAGCTTAAAGTGATGTTGATTTTCATACATCTGTATGTATTGCCATTGTTGTATTTGAAACTCAGTATTG
Source organism: Atractosteus spatula (assembly GCF_055471065.1). Classification (NCBI taxonomy): domain Eukaryota; kingdom Metazoa; phylum Chordata; class Actinopteri; order Semionotiformes; family Lepisosteidae; genus Atractosteus; species Atractosteus spatula. The sequence goes on along the minus strand of NC_142713.1, from coordinate 25,126,423 downwards.
AATGTGTTATGTACTTGTGATCCCTGTTTCTGAACATGCATATAAATGCTACATTGTCATTTATATGAGCATATAAATGGATATTTATCATTCTGCTTACTTGCTCCTTGGGAACACAATCACTCAAAATGTCTTCAGAAGGGTTATAATTATTTTTATAGTGGTTCTGATTGTCACTGAAATTGAATCTGTTTCTTTCAATATTACAAAGTTGTCACTTGTTTCGTAACTAATATTCAAGGCATTTGCTTGTCAGTGTCTGAGATGTTATTAAAGATTGTGACTTTGATTACAGTAAAACAGCTGAATTTAAACTGATTTTATGCATGTGTGCTTGGAAACGAGATTCCTATGGCCAAACAGATCTCATTATTGTCTGGAAGTAAATAGATAAGTCAGAAAAGTCAGTTTAGGTCACTGTGTAATCTAATGGATAAGTATAAGAGAATGTTCATTTATAGTTTTTTTTTCTGGTAATTGTATGAAAGGAGTCTCTTGTTGATAGTAAATATCTGGGGAGTATATAATGCATATTAAAGTCTCTGCAAACAAGATGTAAGCACAGTGAATGACAGAACAATCATGTGGGAGGAAATTGACACTGCACCTTTTCTTCCATTTTGATTCATTGTGCACAGTTGTTTAGAGCAGGATCCTAAATCATCTGGCAACTGCTCAATCTAGTGATAACAGCCACGAGTGGGGGGTGAATTATCTGCACTCAGACATTAAGGCAATCTTCAGAGTTGCACTGCATCATTTTTGACATCTGACCGTAAAGTCCAAAGAGAATCTCCTGTTTCCTGACTGAGTGTAAGTGAGGAGAATACCAACATCCCCTGTGGTCAGGGAAAACCACATCTTTGAAATAATCTAAATAAAAATGTCCAGCAGAATTGGCCAGCACTCATTTTATTCTAACACGGTAATACAGTAAGTCCTAAATATCCCTCAAGTGATTTATTTGGAATTGAGAAATTCACCATATCCTGGGTATCTTACCGTAAGACACTGGTGCTTGGAAAAGAAATTTCCTGACAGTGACTTACTGTAAGATCACAAACCTCTCTTTCAAAAATTAAAACGGGACTCTGATGATTCAATGAGGAAAAAATTTGTAAAACAACAACAGGCTGATTTTTCTTTGAGACTTTCAAATTTGAAATTTAATCCTTTGAAAGAAAATAAGCACCATAATCACTGGCAATTTTTCCTCATTTCAACATACTGAACCATGTCCTTGGATACAATGACATGGTAAATAAAGCATTACAAGTAAACATACAGTATAAGTAGATGAATACCAGCATATAAATTAACTAGCCACTGATTACTTCTGTTCAGGCAAAGGCTTGAGTGAAGCTAATAAGAGCTTTTATAATATGCATACAGTATATCTTATAGGTTTTTAAAACATACTGTATCTACTGTAGGTACCAATACAAGGATATGTCAGTTTGTGCTTTTTATTACTTCTGGTGTAGACTTTAAGTTTATATAGCTCCTACAAATTCAGGACTACATGAAGTGTGATAAAATATGAGCTTTTATTTTCTTTATTACATTTAGAATAACTGCAGAAGTGCAGCTAATGAGAATGGTTTAGCTTTTTGGCTCAATTAATTTGAGTTTTAGTATTTGCATTTAACTGTGCTTAAGTGCATTATTGCCAATGAAGTACTGAATAAAACCTTCTTTCCCTTTCATTTATACCAGTGCCCTCTTCTTCTTTTATCACCTTTGAGGCATTCATTTGTATGATCAGGGGTTATATAACTTGTCAGTGTGTGTTCCCATCATGCACCACAGCTGTTGTCAACTTCAATTTCTCTGCTCTGTGGTTCTTCCTCATCCTCTGGATCTCTATTTGTGTCTCTGGTTGTCTCCTCTGAGAAGGCACCAGGGGCACATCACTCTACTCCTTTTCTGATCTGGAGTTTACTACTGCTGGGCTGTGCAAAGACAGTATCTGAAACACTGCAGGGTATTATGGGTATCAAATAAACCTAGCAGCACAAACAGAACTACACTTGAAAACAGCATTGAAGGAAAGATGTGTACAATGGAGTACAGTAATTAGTTAATGAAGCATATGAATAAGTAAAGGAAATGGAAGCCAGCCACCAAAAAAGAATTTCAGAAGACAGTGTGAAGGGTTTAACAGTTTAACTTTAAAGACTGCTGGAAAGAAAACTAAAGAGCGGAATGACGTGGATTTTGTGTTAATTAAAATCTTCAAAAAAATGGAATACACACTCAGTACAAACTATAATGTACATAACATTACAGTAATATTTAGTCCATCACATTTACCAATAGAAGTCTAAGTAAATCATTGTCAGGTGTACCTTATTAGATTATCTAAAGCATATTAGTATTGGGGTTAGTATTTAAATCAAACTTTTTACAGAAGTGTCTGGTAAGCACATGCTTGTACCATGAGGTTAACTAGAACTTTGGTGGTAGATTCACTTTCACGGTTAATGGAAAGAAGCTCTGCATTTTTAGATTTCTCCTGCTTCTGTACCTTAAATATCAGTAATGACATTTAATTATACTCTTTGAGTTGATTTTTAGTGTTGCACTGACTTCATGTCTGTTTTGTAGGTTGTAGTTGAGATATTATAATAGCCTGCGGCTTATATTAATCATTCATTTTATAGGTTGGTAGTTAAAATCTCACACTGTATTCAGCAAGCTGCAATTGAATTAACTGTTTTTTTTAGTAATCTGGTTTCATTGTTTCTGTCTCTTACAGCCTATGCAGCTGGTTTTGCTAACAAAGCACCCAGCTTGCTTGTTTGAAATATTGTGGTTCTATAGAATACAGTTACAGACAGTTAATACATTTGACCCAATCTAAGGGCACACCTAAACATAACGATAAGTCACTTTCATCACATTGCAAATCATTGTTTACCTGGATAAATAAAATACCTCAAAAAAGTATTTGTCAAAATAGTAAGTAAATGAAAAGTCTTTTGGATTTTAAATCAAACTGCTTTATTAGATTGGTAGATATTCATTACAGAGTTTTGAACTCACGATATGTCAGTTCCTGCTAACCCATGGGATCTCCTGCCAACTGTGCAAGACTGCTGTATGAAGTAATTCAAGGGTCAATGTAAACTGGACATATATTTAGATACTTTAACACAGTAACCTCCATAGAAAGGGCTTGTAAGACTTTGAAATGACAATTCTTCAGTCAAGTCTAATATTAGTAAAACCCTTGCGTTCTTCTGAATGATACAGTAAGCTGTTAAGCTAGTGGCATCGTTCATTATGCTCTCCATAAGCAGAATTGTTTTAAATTGTAGCAGTAATGTTTCAGAAAATATTATCATACATATGAAGATGGCCAGTTGATATTGCTTAACAGAAGCTCAGACTTCATTAAATGTCATGTGAATGGTGTAGTATTAATAGCACATTTAAAAAAAACCAACATGATCTGACATTTTTTTTACTGTGAATTTGTACAATTAACAATAGCCCAGTTTGACATTAAAATGATTTGAACTACTTTGAACACATCTTAATAATCTCTGCCTACTTAATCTCATGTATTATTTATCATTTAAAGACAAAGTTCAAAAAGTACATTATTTTTAGAATTTGCTTTACCCCATTGATATATTTTACTGCAATATCAGTGTGTATGAGTATATACATGACACTCATTCATTACAAACAAAAGAGCAGTTTGATATTTTTAAGGTGAAATAATAAAAAATGCATTATATTTTTTCACAAGTAAATAAATCATTGATGACTGTGCAGTACACAAACACTTAAATTTCAGCTAAACTTTCTTTACTGGATTGACATACTTGACAAAGTTGAAAATATCATTATGTGTATCAGGATCCTCAGAGTTCTTAACCTCCATACAGTACGGCAGCAGACTGCTGTATTTTGTGTCATAATACTGAAGAAAATATCATTTTGTTTCCAGAAGCCCCCAGTTTCAGGGGCCACTGGACTCATCACTCAACTGCTTCTATTCAATGGTCTTCCATTGCTGTCCATCATTTACAATATGTGCCACTAGGTGATAGCAGGCATATAACAGTTTTCCGGCCCAGATTACAGTGGAAAAAGAGTTGAACTAAATACTGGTGTGTGAGATTTTGTATTTATGCTACAGGAAAAGGGAATGCAGAGAAATGAATTGCTTATAGTTCTGTGTGGCAGAGTCAATTTATAGCAGCAAACACCATAGTGCACTTGCCTTTAGCTCCTAATTGTGGATGGATGATTCTTTCCTATTTGTCCCTTTTATCCAGTGATGGGCACTTTTCCGGAATTCCTAAGCTGGCATAAATATATTTTCTTAGGAAGCCAGCAAAGGTTGTATCAGTATTAAGGAGATAAATAGCCAAGTCATGAATTATTAATAGAAGAGTACTTATACCTGTTAGGAAATCTATTGGATGTAAAGACCCACAGATCTCCCGCAACAAACTCATTCCTTATTACTTTATTACTGATGGGTCCATTTTAGTTTCAGAACATCTCGGGGATAGTAATTGAAAATGGGTTTCTTTGCACATTCAGTTAATAGATTTGTCCTGGCCTCACAGCAAAGCAGGGTTAATAACTTTTCCAAGTTCCATTACCCAACAAGATTGCTTCCAGCTGAGTGAAGACCCACTCTGGACCAGAAGAATGTGCTGAGATACTTCTTGTTTTTCTTTGTATTTGATGCAGATTGAGTAAGCTTCATTTGCACGGCTTATTAGTTCCCCCAAGCAGTCTATTTCTTTTCTTTTTGTTCCTCTATGTGTGTTTTGTGCTTTCCAGCCAGTTAGAGGTAAGGGCAGCTTTGTTAGCAGGCTCTGTTAGCTTCGCAGTATGCTTATTTGTGTACTGTTTTATGCACTTCAGGCTGTAAGCCATGTTAATAAATACAGACACTCTTGAGCTGCGGTTTGCTAGTAAAACATTTTGTTCTGAAATGCTTCACCTTTTCAAGTGTGTTTCTTCATTCAAGTGCCCCAGAATGGCTTCCATCAAAAGACTGGATACTTAACAGGCTAATTATATGCTCTGAAGGTCAATGTGCCATATTAAATTCACTCTGTGACCTTTTTCCACAATAAACCTCACAGTTGCACCATCTTGAAAGCCCATAACAGCAATGCAGATTTTGCTATTAAAACTCTACAAGAGTTCAGGCCAGTGAGCTTTTCATGGTCAAACAATGTTGGTAATTCTGTCATGATGCCAGGCCTATCTAAAAGATTCTTTATATAAACACAAAATTAATGAGGTATCTGTTTTTAAGAGGAAACGTTTTGTTCCTTAAGGCCTGTATTTTATCATTAAACACATGAATTCCATAATCACTGTCAAACACATTTCACTGTTTTTTTCATTCAAAAGTGTATAAATCAAAGTGAATTAAATTAGTCTGTCAAATCTGTCTACGTTTACATATACATTGTGCTCAGTGTGTTGTATAAGTTTCAAGTTCTTAAAATGTTATGGAATTATACACTGAAAGCCTTTCTTAATCTTTAACCATTTAACAAAGGATTTTTTATTAAAGTTCTTTTCAAAATTAATTAAATAAAATTTATCAGTGCTTTGAAAATAAATTGTTTCACGCTTCAGTTACGGGATTTAAATATTTAACAATTCTTATTAGTATGAGGATGCATATCTTTAAATTTAAGAGAGCTATTTTTTTTAAGTATTGTGTTTTAAAACAACAGCAGCTTTAGTATTACTAAAATTCTACACAATTCTACACAACAATCCAGACTTATGCAGTACCCATTTGAAGGCCAACACTGTAAAGTGAAATAATCTGTCCATTAAATGATCCCAAATTACCTTGAAAAATTATCTTTTTGTCTGATTTTCAAAAGCAAAATGTGAAAGCATTGTTTCTTTTTTAACATATTGGCTTATATTGTGTAACGTAGGGAAACATCTTATCTACTCACCAATCACAGACTTCATATCTAATATATGATGCCAGCTTTCGACTGGGAAGGCCCAGGAGGCTTGTGCCAAGTAGAAAGCCTCTATCAGATGACACTATGTGAATTGTCGAGTGGATCTATGTTACAACTTAGATATTTGCCTGTTATTGATATTATTTTGTTAATTGTTTTGTTAATTGTTTATTCTGTCATAACTTGTAAAAAATATTTTTTGTGTCAAAAAATAATATACAAACACATGCAAGCTTGTGTAGCGAAATTTCCTTAATACCGTTTTCCACATTCTAACTATCTTTCCACAATCCACTATCATTTACATCAGTCAACTGCAAATATACCTCGCACTAAAGTAAACCACAAAGCTCAGTAATTGATGGTAATTGCAGCATAGACCTTAGAGACTTCTTTTGGAAAATGTCTACCTTTTTAGGTTTCACAATTTGCAAGAAAAATAATCAGTAAAAATCAGTATTTATTTAAATATCATTGCTTTGTAACTGCCTACATCCCATTTCAGTCACTACATTTAACGCAATCTCGGTCTTGCCTTCTGCTTCATAATAGAAACATTCTGTTTCACTGCCTAACTGATATAGGACTCACAGCTCAGACCGGTTGACTAAGTATCTCAAATAGTCTTTGCACATTGCTTCTGGAGAACCCAGGAGGGAGAAAAGATTGGGTGGCAGCAGAATCGATTAACTACATACACAACTCTGTCATAATACGTAGTGAAACTGTACTGTTTACATTGATTGAGAACCGATCGATCAAACCTGCATTTATCCAAAACATGTCCCCCATGACAATAAAAGCAACAATAAAAGAAAAATAGAGCATGTTTTTAGTACTTTAACATGCTTCTGTTATATTGAAGCATTTATACTACAGTACAGTGAGGCAGCCCAGTTGGTGAAAAATTGAGTGTTCTTCTCTATAGTAGGTCAGTTTTATCTTTCATAGTATCTTACACTTACTGTAAACCTGTTAGGTTCCTTATCTCATGAAAAGCATTTTGTAATTGATACACTAATATCATTGGATTATGAACAGGGTTAGTTTTATTTTGGTTTTGTCTCATATCAGTTAACCTCCCTTTAAGCTTTAATTAATAGATATTAGGCCATTTTTAATTTTAAATACTTATCTTTAATTGTGAAACACATTCAAGACTGATTTAAGATTGATTAGCGAATTTAACTTGTACTACAGTAGATGTTGGGTCAATATTGAAAAATGAACAACAGAAAAATAAAGAAAATTCAATACTTCCTTCATTATGAATGGAAGACTCAATTCATGTATTCTTTGGAGGTTTGATTCTGTTTTTTTTTGTAAATGTTTATTAATGGACCTATTTCCATAAGTGGTCATAAAATAATACTGTAAATAATAATCAAAACCTTATTGATAGTTTTATTACCTTATAGAAAATGACCTCCAAAAATCATAGTGAAGTATATAGTTTGTTATATATTTACTAATGTAATTTAGAGTAATTTTGACCGTACTTTAACTTTTGTGCATGTCCAAAAACTATATACACCAACATAGCTTTCATCTTAGGACCATTGCTCAATATGTTCAGTTCTGCCAGAACCTACTATAGAAACTACTACAGTATATGGTTTGGTTTTGTTCAGGATTTTCTAGCCATTCCCCACTTGTCAAAGAACACATTGTAAACAAAACTCAGTGTGCTCTGACAAAGTCTCATTCGACTGAGCATAATAACCTACTTTATGTTGTGAAATTCCTGCACTTCATTCTGGTTGAATTGGATACAAACCTAAAGATATTGCTCTTGACTTTGAAGGCAATGAAGGGATTCTCTCCACCTTAAATTTCTGACTTGCTAATACAATACGCCTAGCCATAGTCTTTAGTCCTCTAATGATGGTTTCTTGTTTTTTCCCCATCTAAAAGACTACAATCTGTGGGTGGTAGAACCTTCTCCTGCTACTGTATGTACCAAAGCTGTGAAACACTCCTCTCTAGTAAATCATTCTCCTTCATATCATGCCTTAAACTTGTTCAAACTGTTATTCCTATATAGATTAATATTATGTATTGCTGTGCAATGTGATGTACTGGTGTCCTGTCCAGGCTGTATCCAGCCTTGTGCTTTTTGCTTGCCAGAATAGACTCTGGTTCCCTCAGGACCCTGCATTAGATGAAACAGTTATAAAATGAATGGATGGATATATTGCTGCAGTTTGCCTTATTTTTTCCATGTTTTTATTGCTCAGTGCTTTGAGATCTTTTATGAATTCTAGAATGTTTTCTTGCTATCAAGTTTGTTGTTGTGCAAAATTAGGATTGTGGGATTGAGTATAAATTCCTACTTTTAAAGAAAAACTGCTTTGAAACCATAACCTTCACAGACGATGCAATCAAATATTGTCTCATGTGTACAGTAATAACGGGCTCCAAACACAGATCACATACAGAGTAGCATGACTTTTAAGAAATAAAATTAGCATTAGCATCTTTTAATTACTGAACAATTTCATGTTTATACTAAAGAATAGCTTAAACAGATTTTGCCCGATGTTTGTGCATTTTAAGAAAAACAATCGTCTCATTCTTAATCACATAGCTATCGTGCTTCTGTATCCCCTACTCATTGTGAATATTAACTTAATTAACCAATGATTTATGCTCTGCTGGAGACTTTACAAATGTAGACAAAATGCCGCTCTTACACTGCACATGGGCAATCTCATACTGGTTTACATGAACAGTGACTAAAGCGATCTTTCTCTTAATCAAGAGTGAAATTGACAAGGTCCCTTAAGCCTTGCCGAATAGCTTTTTTATTGCAATGCTTCTACTACCATAATTTCATTATTGTGCCGTGCTCTGCAAATGGGCAAGTGAGATGATAAAGGGGAACAGCACTAGTGAAAGGGACGCAGGCCACGTAATGAAACTGTGGTTGTTTAACGGCACAGTGTACCGTACCAAGGGAGCATCTCTTAGCACTAAAAGAAATGAATAAAAAGTGAAAGCTATTACAAATCTAACAGATTTCGCAGCGGACATCAGCTTCCAAGAGCACACACACCAATTATTTCTCATCTCTGGAAGAGGCTAGTTATACTCTTGAAAGTCTGACTCACTTTCTTGCATTGTGGCCAGGGTTTGTTACTGTTACACGAGCAATATGTGGTCAAAACACGGATATCTGTTGCTACTTGTGTATGCTTTTTTATTCAGTGTTCTTTTTCAGGATTCTGCAGACTGGTTCAGCTCTTTTAAATGTTCAAGCATGAAAAAAATTACAGGATTTTTGTCTAATTCTGTTGTCACCCACACTGCCTACTTTAAATACAATTATCTGAGGCATGTCATAGCAGCATTCAGAAAAAACAGCTGTAAACAGAACGATTATTACAGTATTAGAAACATTAATTGTCATTGTGTGTATAGCAATATGTATATGATTCAAAATGTTTAACATATACTGTAATGCTCACACAATTGCTGTTGCACATCCACCTTAATTTTTGCTTAAGGGATACATCAAATATATACAATTAGCCTTTATAGGAAATTAATAAAGCGTGACTACTACTGTATGTTTAGAAATAAAATGATTTCTTATTAAAATAAGAAGAGGAACATAGTTTAAGTATCAAGTAATAGTTTTTTTTTTCCATGCTGAAAAGAGAAGAAAGAAAACACAACGTTTTGGCCTTGGAGCTTTCAGCAGGTTCCACGGCTGAAACATTGTGTTTTCTTTCTTCTCTTTTCAGCATGGAATAAACCTATTACTTGTTCCTTTGCAGCCTGCGCATGCTGACGCAGCTACCCACCTGAACTACTATCGTTTAAGTATGTTGACAATGTTGATTTAATTTGTCCTGTCCATCAGTTGTTGTTTTTCTTCACTGAATCTTATCATGCAACAAGCAAGATAATGTTTTTTTTTAATATTTTGAAATACTGACACAACTTTAATACTATGACTGGAAAACCACCTTAGAAATTCTGAATGATAAAATGACAAATATCTCAGATATTGTATTCTATTGTTTGTTGTGAGTGAGAGAGAGAAAACAATATCACTACATACATAACAGATACTGCCTGCAGATACTGTACATACAATATCACTACTTACTGTACATACAGAAACCCTGGATCAACACAATCACATAATCAAGGAAAATTGAATACCTTCCTTCTCAGAAGATTGTCACACATCTAGATAGTAAGCCCCTCTTTTGGGAGGGTAAATAAAGAGCAAATGATTAATAAACATGCATAGATGAATTAACAATGGACCAGAGGAAAAATTAATTCCCAGAAATGGCCATTCATCACATCAGAGCTTTACTCCAAGTGTCTGTCACAGCATAAAGCTCAATTTTGAGAGCCCATAATACTGTATTCAAACCTCAACAGGATGGCTTATTAATTTAGTCCATGCATTAATAATTTTCTTTGTAGAAAGTATGGGATGTCTACAAATTCTATTTTGCTGATTAGAAACTATAGATAAAGTTATCTAGCGTTCATTGCAAAGAAAATAAGTCAGGATGAATTAAGGACATTTTGGGGATTTCCTTTTTTGTTCTGATGAAGTTTATACAGTATGCAATTGGATGAACTACATGATAGATTAGATTAGAAATTGCTTTTTCAATTGTGATATACGGGATATAGATTGGTATAAAACCAGTGTGTTATTTAAAATACACTAATGATGTATTGATTGCTGAATTAGGCCTCAGTGCCAAGTAATGCATGTTTAACCTACTCCCTCAGGGAGGAGTGGATATGGAATAGATATGGAATAAAAAGCGTGAAATGGCTCAAGATGAAATCTAATTCAGTTTAACATCTCATTGCTTGTGGTGTCCAAATTAAAGAGAGGAAATCGTTTATAACATCAAAGTAATGTTTTCTTCTTACAGTATGCACCAGAAACATAGAATAAAAGTATAAGAATCGGTTCCTATAAGCATTGGAAACACAAGCTCTTGTAAGAAAGCTACTGTATGTGTACCCAGCTCAGTTTGTGATGTGGGACTCCCTGGCTGGTGCTGAAGAGTACAGGGAATTCTATTCTGAACTCTTGTACATAATTTACAAGCGATTAATGCAGTTTAAATAAATCAAGACTGTTAAACAACCTCTGTGTTGCTCCTGACTAGTAGGTATTATGACACTTTCTAAAATGTTTTATTTTAAAGTTACAGTGGAAGGTTGCTCCCGTGGCTGTATTCTGTCTGTAGTCTCATGTGGTGTACAGAAAAATGTCCCCAGATGCACAAGGTACATTAATAAGCAGGGACCCTACAAGAGGAAGCTTACATCTTATATGGGTCTGGGGTTATTTCAGTAGCAGTCGCACAGTAATAGAGACAGCACTCCAAAGAAAAAATCATTGCTCTGGGCCCACTTAAAAATAAATGTGGAAGTCTTTCAAATTAAATTTTAAAAGACACGAATACAGCTTTGGTGTGTGAGGATGTATCGTATAGCACTACTGTGTATTTTGCAAAAATCCCTGCTTACTCCTTAAGTGAAATTTTAAGTAAAAAATACAGTTTGCATTCAATTGTGTTATGCTGCGTCCTCATAAAACAGAATTGAGCTGTTAGTCAAAATGAATATAAACACGATGTACTGCTTCAGATTTTGCTCCTTTCAGACTTCAGAGGACATACTCTAGGATGGAAAAAAAAGGTGTGCTGTAGAATCACCCAACAGATTTTGTTTCCTGCTTTCAAAAGATGGTAGCAAGATGACTTGTTCTTTGTGCCACAAACATAAGGAATCTGAATATTTTGAGGAGACATATAAGGAAAACAGCTAGATTTAAAGGCACCAATGAACCAAATTACACAAATATTCACGAGCACTGCTGATTCAGAGGCCTCTCCCACTGTGAAGCAATGGGGACAGAGTCGAGAAATGGTTGGAAGATGGAAGCAAACTCAGTGACCTACTTAGAATGAAATGGGAAGTATGATGCACAGGCAATGTCAGGCAATAGTGTGATGAGAAGCATGCTGTGCCATCTGGCAGGCAAATAATTGGGTAGGGTTTTTACACCTGCTCGACGCACTTCAAAAGAGAATATTGGGTTAAAAACAGAAATGCCTCTTTTTTCAAGGCACAGTGCAGTAAGAAAAAGACATCCAAGCATGGAACTACAGCTATCTCCCCCCATCCCTCCCAATTATTCTACTATAGTAGCTTTTCATTTACTGAAATTTTCACACTCTTTTATTTAAAAACTCACTGCTTTTGATATTATTATAAAGGTTTGACTTTACTTTTCCTTCAGAACTGTTATTTCCCTCATTGAATTGTAATTATGAAATTACATAGAACATAATAAGTATCAAATGCATTATGAGATTTTCTGGTACTACAAACCGTAGATCATTTTAGCATCCAGATCCTTTCTTTTTTTCTTTGTTTTCTAACGTCTTGACTCAAACCGTCACATTTACCCCTTCAAAGGTAATTGTTTTATGATTGTAAATAAATAAAACAGCCTTCATTCATTTTGCTTTTTCTAGTTCATACAGACTGGTGGAATCATCTCCTACAATATACAGTATATGTAGCGTGTGGTTTAGCTTGCTTCTAATCAATATGTGATGTGACATTTTAATTATTCAAAGCAAAAGATTACCATTTGTACAGTACGTTGATTGCACTGCTAGATACTGCTAAATTTTTATTCAGAATGAACCCAAATAATTTCAATTAAATCAAAAATGCAATCATTTGCAATGATTTTGAATTTTATTTCAGATAAGTTTTCCAGTCGCATATTATAAGATTACTTTATTAGCCATATACAGTTTCTTGCATTAGGAATTTGTCTTTTCACATACAGTACCTTAGCTTGTTCTCCATGAGACACACAGGCAGGGAGAGAAGCATGGGGTCACAGCACAGGGTCAGCCATTTATACAGCACCCCTGGAGCAGTTGGGGTTAAGAGCCTTGCTCAGGGGCCCAACAGAGTAGAATTCCTCTGACTGCCACAGGATTTGAACTGGCAACCTTCCAGCCACAGGTGCAGATCCTTAGCCACAGTGCCACCACTCTGCTAGTGTATATACAGAAGCAACACATTTCACACTGTATTAGAGATTTATTTATTTAAATTCCAAAATAGTGATCATTAAGAAAGTACATTTCTTTTTCTCTATTTTTGTGTGGCAGTTCTAGAAGTTTATTATTCAAAGTAATTCATACAGAGGGGGAAAAAAATACTTGAACTGGATTAATCAGCAATTATTATGTAATCTGAATTTCTGGACTGATACTTTCCACTTTTAATGTGATATTAAAGAAGGATCATTGAAAACTAAATCATTAGAGCTCATGGAATATACTGTATTTTACTGGCATAAATCGGAATGTGAAGTGCATCTGATGTATCATTTTCAGTCAAGCCAGTGAGGCTGTTGTTAATGAAGGTGAAAATGGCCTGATATTGACTTTATGTTGGAGGAGAGATGGGGTTAGTTTTATGATAAGAGTGGTGCTCACAGTGGTGAAAAGGTCAAGGCAGCTGTTAAGTTTAGTAACAGCTATGATTGCAGGCTTGCTTGTAATGGCCATTTTTATTGAAGCATTAATCCATCAATGGCAAATCCCTTGAAATTAGCATGTTTTTTTAAAACAGAAAAATAAGGATTTTTACCCCCAATTGACCTTCAGTTAGAACAGTTAGAACCTCCACATTATCTGGGATCTCCTGAAATAATTGGATGTGTAAATAACACAGGCTGTAAGAAAATGCAAGCTTTACCAGGTCTGTCAAATTAGTTTCTGCAATGGGGAGCTGAAAAAAGGGGGGGCAGAGGTGACCTTTGTTATTAAGAGACATCACTGAGAACCAAAGGTGTTTTTTCATTGTTTTCAAAGAAAAAGGAATTGTCTCTGTAATACCACCCTGTACTTTTGTTGTTAGTGGTTCATAAAAACGATGAGATATCCAAGGTATTTCTGTTTTTTAATAACAAAAACTAATGTTACCATGCTTTTATAAATCCTTCATTCATGTTAAATTACACTAGAGACTGGCATCTACGGTTTTGTTTATATTTCTTGTAGTGTGTCTGTATTTCTTGTCTTCCTGTATTTTTTGGTGAATTACTGAGTGAGTTGGGGAGTGAGTTGCCCTTGTAGGTTTTGGAACTGTCTTTTTGATTAATATTTTGGGAGACACTGACTTGTTGGTGAATTACAGAGTGTGGGAAAAGAAAGGTTGTCAGGTATGCATGTATTATAGCACGGCAACAGAGCAAATTGAAACAAATGTGGGTCACTTTGCTTTTCAGATTGTCCCTAGCTGTGTGCAAGCCAGGTGTTCTCCAACTGTCTCTTGTAGCCTTTTATCTTTTGTCTGGTGTCATTTTGTACTCTGGCTCTATTTTCATGTTCACAATGGTTTTGTAATAGATATATGATACCATAAAGGAATGTCTGGCTGTTTGAATCAGCTGAAATTATAAATGAATAACTGCCATTCAGACTCACAGGTGAGGAGAACTAAATAATTTAACAAGTCCCGATTAACAATAACTGTTACAGGATGGGGCTAGATGGAATCTACCATCACCAACTACCACAACCTTTTAATGCATCTCTGGATTACCATCAAATCCAGAGATGCATTATTATTATTATTCCTGCAAAAATATGAGCTACTGTAATACATATGCAGTAGCAGCTCATAAAGTAGCAACTGACTATAACGTGTTATAGTCATATACTGTATGTGTATATGTGACTACAAATGGTAACAAACAGCAAACCAGTGGTGCTACAATTCTATGCTTCACTTTTGTCAGCATCTTAAAATTTGCAGCAGTGCAGGAATATATAGTAGAATGAATGGGGTTTCCCAGGGGTGTGACATGATGGAGTATATTCAGCATAATAAGTGGTAGCCAACTGACTGTGTTAATAATTTAATGTGTAGTCGAATAACATTTCATAATTCAAAAAGTCCATGGATGTCATTATCGAAACATGGGTCTATACACTGTGCATTCACGTATTGTATGATAAAAAATAAAGTGGAGATGTACTGTACTTGATGTTATTACAAATCTACGGCTCAAAATGTCAGCAGTTAAAATCAAACATCAATTCATACAAAAGTGTTTCAAGCACAATACTGTATGTTTTCCATGTATTCTGGCACTTATGGGTAGATGTAGAAACTTGTAATTTTGTGTTAAAGTGGAAATTTGATGAAACCTGCTATGCCTTCTGTAAAGCAGTGTGCTGTATGACACACTCAAATTACTTTTCTTATTAAGTAAAAACACTGGTATTTTTGTGTTGCCTGTCAAATAAACATAACACTTTCATTTCCTTCATACTAGGTTATTTTCTCAATTGTATTCCTCCCTGATTTCTGACTAGTTTGAATGCGAAAGTTGATGTTGTCATCTCTAAGCTGCCTGAACCGTGGCTAAAGGATAGAAGTATGGCTTTCTCTGCCTGTGGACACCATAGAGAATATGATTCAAATAACTAAAGGAGCAGAGGCAGTTGTAATGTATAATAAGCACTACACATTCTAGATCTAAAGTCAAATTAAATAACTAGAATGTTTTGGAAAGATGTTTTTCTTAATTAAACATGATCTTCTCTGATTTACACTACTGTACATAAGCATGCTGTCCTATAAGAAATTGAAAAAAATAGTCATGTATTATGTATTCAGTGGTTTAGGACAAAATAAAACTGCACTCTTTATTGTTTGTTTAAATAAGGCATGCATATGTATTTTAGCCTCATAAAATAATTGATTTTTGAGGAGTGATTGTAATGTCAGTTCCCATGACTCCTAAGAGAATTCAGAATTCCCATCCCAAGGAGCTAGTTTGTGTTCATTTTTTTGTTATTTTTCTGGGCCAGGCAAATGAGACACTCAGAGGTGCCAGAGATAGCAGTTCAAATCCGGGGTCTGACTGGATGCAACATATTTCTTGTTTCCAAAGTGCATTTCTTTTCTCAGGGCAGTGTGAAGCAGATGCATGCTTGTGTAATGATAAACCTTATTACAATGCTTCTTTTAGTTTGCCACATTTAAATCCATCCTTAATAAGAGGAATGGTATATTTATAGAGAGAGAATCAACAGATATACTGTATATTTATGCATGGATGTTTTTTTTAATAAAAATTTTGGATATCCATTGTATGTTTTGGGTGTCATTTTGAAAATGTGATTATTCATGATTGTTCATGACACACTCAAGTGAATATTGCACAAGCACTAAATCACCTCATTAGTGGGAGAGTTGACTGGGCACAGTTGATGAAGTGACTTAACCTCTTGAATGTCAAGCCTTATCCAAATCCCTTGATAATTCTGATAATGCCCTCCCTGCTGGCTCATCCTGACACTTCTTTGCACATCCAAATGCTCCTTGTGTTAAAATGGCTTGTTTGTGAAATGAGAAAAATATAGTTACAGTATGCTGCCGATTCCAGACGTAAGACTAATTTAAAATTTCTGATGAGCTGGGGTGACATGTGGAATCTACAGTAACTCTACAGGTGTAGATCTACAAGTGACACCTGTGACACCTGTGGCTTTAGAAGAGGAATGGGACAGAATCCCACAAGACAGCAACCTGCATCCCAGTGCTATAGTGCTCTTAATGATGTACAGCTTGTATCATTTCCAACATTGGCCACACGCTCTAGCAGCCTGTGACTTTCACATTTGAGACCCTGTAGATCAATCTTGTTGATAACAAAATCAGCACAATGATTACCGGTGTTGGGTCAGGTCTATAAAACTTCAATGTACCTGCTACAAAAAAGTAATGTTTTTGTGAATTGTGTTGTTATTACTGTTGATTTTACATTTTCAGATATTTCAGTTTTTTTTCTGCTGAGAGCTGGAAGCACTGTCCAGATCTGACCACTACACTCAGTGACTCAGTTCACTTAAGCAGTGTGATTGTCTGAAATATCTTGAATCATTTATGTACGATTGAAAAATTTAAGATCACCCCAGTGTGTGCAGTACAGGACATGTCTTTTTGAGTACAGGGGATCCCCAGTCCTGGTAATGGAGGGAAGGTGTCTCTTTAACCTGAAGAGCTGGGAGAAGTTGTTAGATCAATCCAATTTAGACAAAAATGTTAAGGGAATTAAGCTCAGCTGGACTAAACATGTGTGGACAATGGCCCTCAAGGATTAGGTTTAAGAACCCCTAATCTAGTTATCTATTTAAGAATAAGCATGTGCAAGACTGAAATATTATCTATGGATTTCTCATGCAAGTCCTAAATTTCCTCTTACTCTCTGTTTACCCCTAATTTCTGTCTCTGAGGGAATAATAGATTAGGCAAACTTTGGGACAAAGGTGCCAAAGAAACAATCTTTAAAGTAAAAAAAATTAGGAAATGTGTAAGAGAGAGATGTAATATCTCAGGCAGATAGCAATAATTCTATAACTACAGTGCATCTTTAGTGAGCCCATTAACCCTCAGTTGCCATGGCAATGAAAACTCTGACAACCTTCATGAAAAACAACTGGAAATAACAACTTTCATTGTCTGTTGTATGCCGCCCACAGAGAGAGCTGATGAGTGTGCTCTTTCCAATAGTAAACAGATTTGGAGCTCAATAGGAAGCTGCGGTTGTTGTTCCTGCCAGCCACAGCCTATCCAAACCTAAATAAATTCCTTTTAAAACTTTGTTCTTTGTGTGTGTGTGTGTGGGGAGGAGGAGCTAGAAAAAAATAGATGTTCTCTGGGTAAGCAGGGAATGCCTTTCAAGCATTGTATGATCTAAAGGCAGAGGGTTATGGTAATGATGCAATGTTTGCTCAAGCTAAACCTGCAGGTGTTCTCACAGACACACTCACCTACCTGGGCGCATTGCTTTTCTCCTGTACGTTTCTGTTAGGCGCTGCCGAGCCCCTGACCTCTCTCCTCTCTCCTCCATGCCAGCTTCTGCCCGGCTGCCTGCCACGATCATGAGTGAAAGCCGCAGGGAAGCACTGGCAGCGCCACCCGCCACCACCGTTGCCCCGGCCTCACCTGGCAATGTCACAGAGCCGGCAAGCCCAGGAGGGGCTGGCAAAGATGATGCCTTTTCCAAGTTGAAGGACAAGTTCATGAATGAACTGAACAAAATTCCACGTGAGTACTGCAAAATAAGGCCCTTTATACAAGGTTTCCTTGCTTACTTGCTCGCTTACTTTTAAATGGCTTTAGAAAATTAGGAGTGGAAGTGAATTCTAACGGGCAAGCCTTTTCTTGCAAATATCCTGACCAAATTTCCTTTATATTGTATGTCCACATCTGCAAAGTTTACTCAATAAATTGTTAGATTTGGTTCTTTTGAAGCTGTGTGTTATATCATCTGAAGGATTAATGTGTTGTTAGAGCCTGGGTTGAGAAGAACATTCCATTTATTCATCTCTCTTTGGTAGCTTTTTGAATTGCTGCTCTGAGTGGATTTAAAGCTGTCAAATAACATTATAGATGTACAAAATAAATCCTTCAGAAAAAGTGCGGATACAGTATGTTAACCCTGTCCTGCCTAAAATCCAGTCAGGGCTGGTTTACTGTAAATGAAATGGTTATGTTCCCCCTGAAATAAATTAATGAAGCAGTTCTTCCTGCTGCTGCTACGTGGCTGCCGCACATCACCAGAGTGGGTACTTCACTTCTGTGTTGGATGAAGTGCAGAATTATTATTTTCTCCACTAAAATATTGTTTTATTTTGGTGTTGGTAATTTGACAACTACTGGATATCTTTTACTGTTTTGTCTCTTCTTCCATACTGTTCATGTTTTTTTTTTATCTAAAGAATAAGAAGAATGTTTTTTTCTTATATTTTTGTTCATTGGTTCATTCTAGACGTGTTTGCCTCTTCACTAATTCTAAATGTTTGGACAGAGCATTTCAGGTGCTTTGCATGTGTGCTGTTACAGAAATACAGTGCACTGCACTTGTCCTTGAATTCAATCCATTCAAGCTTGAAACAAAAAGGTTTTCTCTGTCACCTTTCTCTATAAAAAAATAAGTTACTTTTTAACATACAGAATGGATTCATGTTAGATTGTTGGTTAACATCCTAGATGTGACAAATATGTTTTACATTTTTTCAACGGTAGGAATTAATTAGATTCCAACAGTTGTTTGAAACATACAGAGTAAGTCTCCCAGCAGAACACAGGGACAAACATGGAATCTTAATACTGAATCCAAACAGGGGTTAAATACATATTTACACAAAGAAAAGCTTACATTTTGGCTAGTGTAGGTCATAAAATCTGTACAAAAACACTGTGATATGTTACAAGCCTTGTTGGAATCCTTTTGCAGATTTTGTTTGAGTGAACAGTAATAAACTAAATGGTCTCTTCTAATCTGGCACTTTAAATTTTCACGTAAAACTTGGAAACGTACAGTGCCCAATTATAACCAGAACATAGGCAGATTTTAATTCTTGAACACGTCTGTAAGTGATTGAAAAGTCAGAAATGTGAACACCATTTTCAATTCTAGGTGGTGGTTCAACTTAATGACAAACTACATTTTTAAGTCGTGATAAGTTATTTCAGTTATTTTTGTTCTGTTTTTGCTCTAAAAAAGCCTTTAAATTAAGTTGGTGTGTGAGGTACAGTAAGACAAAACTTTTTTTGAAAGATGTCAACAGAACTTTATTGGTTGTATCATGATTGTAGATGTTTTTGTAAAAGCATATCTGAAAGCCATTTGGTGTTTAAATCAAATTAATGTTGGGGAGCATATGGAAGCCATCATGAGCCAGTAGTCAGGGAATCATCATAGCAGTCTCCTGTGGCTGGGAGTAATTGGCCTTCATATTAAAACTGATTCTGAAATGGCTCTGTTTTAATATTCCATGCTTAATGGACTTCTGCAAAGCTACAATGAGCAACGTCTATAAACATTTAGATGCAGCTGTCAAAGGGCGTAACTATTTTGGTGATGCACATTCACAATTAATTTTGATAATGATGTTTCATTTTGTAAATTGTATGTATTTTTTTTGTTTTGTGTTCACTTGCATATGACACCTTTAATTGTCTTGATCCAGACAGATTATGGTACGAATAATGACTCACTTCTGTAATGTTTTCATTTTCCATTGATCTCTGTATTTTAGTATCATTAGGACGACAAGTAAAACTAAAAAGCAGTTAATTCCCAGCGTCTCATTTCCTTTTGTTCTATTACACCCTATTATATCTGGATTAACATTTTTCCTTTACCAAATCCATTAACCATCCCACCATCATTATAAAGGTGTTAATTGTATCAATAATAAAAACTTACTTTTACATTTGCTTTCTCTTCTACTGCGAGAATTTGCAGAACACAGAAAAATAAATACAAATGGAACAGAAGATAGAAAAAGAAAACCTAGAGAAAACTGTCAAATTAATGGAATGAATAGTTTTGAATACCAAATTCGAAACATTGTTCACTTTCTGCCATCTACAGCAAGTAAACTAGAATTTATAAGATGCTAAATCAAAATCAAATCAAAATCAACCCAATGTACTTAATTTCGAATACATAATCATAATTATAAAAAAGGGGAAGGCACATTAAGAATATCTTATTTAACTCATTTGAATTTTTTTTCTTGAATTCTGGAAAGATCGAGTTCCTGTTCTTATTTATTTTCATATTTATTTTTTTTCCAACTTTGCAAGCATTATTTGTAACAATCAAACCTGCTGCCGGCAGTGGAAATCAAGTAGCCTAATAAATGATATGGCTCAATTACTACACATCAGGAAACAAAATCATTTACAAGTATAATTCTATACTATTAGATACTAAATACCAAATTCAAGCAGCATCCAACTGTAACATGTTACCATGATCACACTATTCAGATTGTGCTATTTAAATTATATTCATTATCGTCTGCTGTGTAAGAGAAAACAGGATTTAAGTAAAGAGATTTTCTGTATCTGACTTGCAGTGGTTAGCCACAGAAGATATATACAATACATATCACTTTAGATAACCATTTAAAACAATTGTGATCTTGAAGCAATCTCAGCCCTATGATTAAGAACATGTTGGGCTGCAATATGATTATGAAAACATACTTTGCATCTTTTTTAATACCTGCACTGCTGCCAGCTTTCAGCAATAAAAAATTTGACATACTGTACATCTACAGTATATATATCCATATACTGTAAGTATCGAAAATATTTGCAATATTTAATACTTATAGTTTTTGTGAACTGGAGTATTGGAAAAGGAGGTTTACAAATAATGACTACTTAGGACCACTATGGATACTAGAGATACTATTATAGACTGTACTAAAAATAATAAATTAACATTTTATGATGTTCTGGAAAACACAAAACTAGTTATTCAAAAGTCAGTGTCTGAATATATGAATCATGTTTTTTTCTGCTGTTGCTTTGATATATTTTACAAAGAATGAATTTAGAGTATGCATGCCACTACACATCCTAAACTTACTACTTATTTTAGCTCCAAAAATCTAAACAATTTTAATCCATATATTAGATTTGCAACAAGACACAAAATAAAAGCTTTGAAAGCACAGTAGTCATATACTAGAAATGTTTTATTTTAGAGTACCTGTTGTAAATTGTATCTGATTTCACTTTCAATAGTAAAGCTACTTTTGACCTACAGTATAATGAAGTGATGATGGTCTTATGCTGTAATATCCAGTTCAGGAAATCCACATAATAGATGCTTCCACCTACAGTATTATCTCTTTTTTTCTGTAGCAGTGGTGCTGTTAGTTCAAATAAGAATGAGCCATTAATGTGAAACAGCAGGTGCAGTTACCACGACATTATTGCCTCTTAGAAGTGTGTGCACAACCAAAGAAAGTGTGAGAATACAATGTGTGATAACTCTTCCTTATGTACAGAACATACTGTAGCTACATACAGACACCTCTGCTCTGTTTCATTTAGTTTGATGGAGGTGTTGATTCTTTGATATGTACCGACACCGTCTCTGTTTAGGTGATGGTTCTTAAAAGATTTTAGAATCTTTCAGGAAATCCTCGCCCTTCCTTTTCCAATGCCACCACCTACTTAACAAACTTAAGATAACTACACAATACAGTCATAAAATCCCATTACCTGAGATGTGTGTTTCTTCTGTTTTATGGTTTCAGGACAGACCACAGTTACTGTTGTGGATCATAAATTAAATAATATTGGACACATACAGAATGGGTGGCCAATTCAAAATGAAGAGGCAGGAGTTGTGCTCCTTTAGCATTGTTTTGACTCTGGAGTCATTCAACTACAGTTTTGACCCCACCATTCTGTAGTTTAGGTGAGATTAGGCTGAGGAAGAAGATTGGATGCATTTGGTAAAAGTAACAGGCTTAGTATTCTATTTTGCTTTTTATTATTATTTTATGTAAATAGAAAGGTAGTTCTTTTTAAAAATGTATATCTGGTAGTCCATCTTTAATATAAATGTTACTATAACAGAATTTCCTGTGGGTGTTCTATCAGTTCTGCCATAATGCTCTGCCACCACAAAGTGACATATACAAATTAGATTATTAATGGATTTTTTTTTCCTGTGAAAGGAGACTAGACACTGTGGCAGATGCACTTACTAGAGTGAAAGGTAACAGCTTTTATCTATCAGTTGAATTCCCCTGTGGTGCACAATAGAGATGTTCCTGGGAGGGGAAGGGCAGATGGGCAATTAAGCCAGTCATTTCCACAGTACAGTATGGACACTCAGTGTTTTGCAATATGAACTGTGACATATGATTATGACAGGATGTTGAGAGTCACCAGGGAATTCATAGGAAACCACTGGACTTAGAAAGTGGAGTCATAGCAAAACAAGCCAATTAATGGCAACCAGGCATTGGTTAACACCAAGGCCAATGACCTTCTGGCACATGAAAATACAGACACTCCTCTGGATAATGTACTGGAAATTAAATCAAATTCAAAACAAGATGAGCTGGATGTCTTCATCCATGAAGTGTCTTCGTGGTGAAGATGAAAAAGCCATTTTATCGCATCATTATATTTTCAGTATTACTCCTATGATCTAGTTCAGTAGTCGATTCCTCACTCTAGATTTCACATTTTGCGGTACTGCTGACCGTAGGAAGCTATTCATGTAAGACTAAACATTATGTTAACACCATTATAATGTGATTATAGTACATGTAGGTCACCTAAAAGCTTCAGGGCTCTTGCTGCGCACTGGAAATGAAAACAAACATTCTGATGGTCTTTATTTTCCAAACCACTAGTGTCTACATCTACCATTTAGGGCATGCTGTCATCTGCGAACATCCTTGGCTTTAAGAGTTCGCTGACAGTTTGCTCTGAATGCCTGCACATACTGTACAGAAAGCTTTTTCAAGAAAGTAAAATATTAACTTTTCACCTGAATTTTCCAGCTTCAAAGTTTAATGTTTTTTGCCATTCGATTACGATTAACACTGTGCATGCCACATTGTTTAAACATTTTATGTTAAGTATGTTTTCTGTTTACTCATATTGGTTTACAATTCAAGTAGGACTACAGTATCTAAATCGATAATTACACACGAGATTCTTTCTTGTATTAAATTTTGCTGATCTAGTATTTTATGGTTTTTGATGGGATAAAATGAAATCCATTACAGAAGTTCTAAATAGTGAAAAATAGAAACATACAATACAATTTAGTTACAGGTCTTCGTGCAATTTGGTTACAGCGAGTTAATGCTGTCTTTAACTGTTCAAAATCCTTCCAGTCCATGCCTACTGGCACTGTGGTCTATCTTGATCTATCTCTTCCTTAAACTGCTCTGCAAAGCTCTCTCAGTGTTAACCCCATCAATAGCCAAGTGTGGTAATGGCAATTAGACATTGGATTTCTAACTGGACTGCTCAGTGGGTATCCTAATCATCTAGTCTCACCAAAATAGGCGGGGGTTAAAATCAAATATAGCACTGCCAGTCATATGCTAGGACATTTTTACAGAGTGTCAGTGCACACATGATCAAAAGATTCTAGAATGTTCTGCTACTTAGTATATCAACAGTAATTATATAAAACAACCGGTAATGAACAACTGGTAACAAATTGGGAAAAATAACACAAGAAAAGTACAATTCACACAATGAACAATTGTTTTAAAAGTTTTTTTTATTGCTTTATAAAAACAAATACAATACAGCATAGGTAGATATGTACAGCTGACCGCTGTACACCACAATGGCTGATGGGACAAGAGCTTACCATGTACTCAAGGTACAACAGCAGTATCTGCTGCAGGGTGTTGGACCCCACTAGTCATCCAGAGACTCACACACTATGCTGCCCCCAAACTACAATATATTAATTTTTGTTCTCTAAACTACAAAAAATAAAATTCCTTGTTCTTTACTGGAATTGCACTTCAATGGACACAAAGAAACTGATCTCTTTCCTCTTTGAATGCATCCTACGTCTTACAGCCTGGATTCTGCAAATTAAGTGAAGTGAAAGTGTTTTACTGGAGCCCAGTATACTGCACCTAAACTTGTATGAGTTCCTTCTTTAAACAAGACCTCAAAACAGAAAACTTGAAATTGATTAAAACTAAAATAATAAGTAAAATAATAAAATATCTGCAGTGCAAATAAACATCTGTGATTTTTGCAGATATGAGAAGAAGTCAGATTTTGTTTACCTTATCCATCTCATTTCACTGTCTGATACTCATTCTGCATGTAAATTTACACGTAGTTTGCAAAAATCATCTGAGAAATGAATATGATGAAAATAAATTAGTAAAATGCACCTGTGACCAAGGCATTTAGGTTTGAATTTGCTTTCATAGAGATTTTTCTCATTTAACCTTCTGATGGAGAAGTTTTTGTTGATCATTGTTTTAAGCTGCTTAGTTTCGTGATTCTGGAACAAGTGGCCAATAAGAGATGAGGAGTAGCATTTTGTTATATAGACTTAAGGTTTGAATGTTTTTACTTTTGTTTTACTTGTTAATCTAATGGTTTTGTGTTTTTTCACAGTCACAATTAATTTTTGCACATATCATTATGTAAGATACTGTATACAGTATCTCACTGCCTGGAACATATAGTAAAAGTATAACACGTCATATACAGTAGTAAGGCTAACAAATTGGTATTCAACTAGAAATTAAAATACATTTTCTTTTTTGTCATTTTGTCTTGAGGCCAATTTTGTTTGTCTAGTGCAAGAGAGAGTTAATATACAGTAGTTATGCAAAAACTAGTTAACAGGGAAACCAGTAAATTGTGTACATGCCGTGAGCATAAAGCCAGGAGGCTTCAGACCAGAAAGGAAGAGAAGTGGTTGACTGCAGAGTGCATCTGTGGGAAAGGGAATGCACAGTTAACAGCTGCAGTGTCCCTTGAGCTTGTCATGTCCACCTGCTTCCAGGTCTTCTGCTGGCAATGGATCTATGTCACAGGATAAAAATGGGAGAACTGACAGATCCCACCCAGGATTCTAGTCCCCCTCAGTAAAAGGAATGTAGTGATCTTAAAGAAATAAATTATTAAAGGTAACTCATATTTCAGTGTTACAGGGACTCCTGTATAGTTCTTGGCTCCCAGGTGTCTGAATGATATGTGCAAGTGTACAGGTTCCTGTCCAGAATCAGAGTGGATCCAGGTGTCATGTAGGTACTGTATGAATGACATTAGAAACGGTGAAGTGACAATTATAAAGACAGATTTAAGAATTCGGGTTGTAAATTTGAGCTGAATGTCCACAGTGCTCATCTCTAGTAGGGAATTCTACTAGTGCCACTTGGAAGCCCAGGAAAGTTAAAGGAGATGTGGAGATTTGATATACTGTATAGTTAAAAAACTGATGCAGAGAAGAGAGGTTTAGGTTTATCGGGGCATTGTGACTGAAGAACAAATGGGATCTGTACAAGGACATTGATATATTGGGGAAGTTTATGTGTTGAATGGTTGAGGAATATTTAAACTTGGGATCAGGGAGGAAAGGAGCTCACCAGTCAACTCTCTGGCATAGGCTGGAAGCAGAAGGAATAAGATGCAAGAATCTGAGGCTACTGCATCTACAGGAAGCTTTGACAAAATAGGATTACCTGAAACATGGCTAATGATGTGAACGAACATAAGGTTGTAGTGTGGCCTATGTATATAAAAAATAACCTTCAATCTAAAGATCTGAATCCAGAGAATACATGCAGTTTATGATTAATTCAGTGTTAAACTAGATTGAAATTCTTACTTAACCGTAGGTGTATTCTAGAGGACACTAAATGCCAGCAATAGTACAGTATCTTACTGTATAATGGGATCTGAATAATATGCAACAAGAAAATGTTAGTGGGCTATTTTATTCTTCCACATATAAATTGGGATTCTGTGATAGGGAATATAAAAATTAACAAGGTTGAAACAGCTTGAATGATATTTCTTAAACCGGTTTTTAAATGCTTCAAATAGGGAACATGTTCTTATTGAACTTATCTTTTCAAACAGCCAGGATATAATTAAAGCAATAGATATGAAGGATATAATGCTGTCTTTTGATATATACAGTATTTTAATCTTGGAAACCTCGGTTTGAAGGAATGAGACTGAGTTTACAAGCAGGTGAACAGATGGTTCCAGAGCCAAATAGCAGGAGGGCTGTTATGCAGAAACATAATGTTAGTTAAATAAAAAAATCAATGGAACAATTACATTCAAGTCTAAGAAAATATGACAAAGATCAGTAGCTCCCACCCTTGGTCCAGAAGACCCCCATATCTGCACATTCTCATTCTGAGTCAGCTGTTAACCATTGGTGTTAACTGATGCTTTCAATTGAACCGTTATAGACTTTCGTTTACCTATTTCTGCAATTACAGTCATATTTGGTTTAAAGAAATCTTTTATGGGCCAAATGGGCTCTTCTCGTTTGCTATTTGTTATGTTCTTATCTGTTTTTGTGAAACTACTATAATTTATGAACAATTACAGTACCAACAAAAGTATGTATGGGGGTGTCTAGCATAAGCGGTGAGAGTTCTTAGAAGATAAATTATTTTTAGAAATGATTATAATGCTGTAGAATGTACAGATGACTTTAGATACCAGAAAATATATTGTAAAAAAAAACAAATGTGATACTACAAATCATATCATCTTCTATACTGTTCCAACTGATTTGTTGTTCTGCAGAGACTTGAAACAATACACATTTATACGTAAATAATGTAAGAGCTACATTACCATGTTCTTTACTAGCATTTTAATTACACCTGTTTGTCTATTAAGTATAATTCTTGGCTACTGCAGCCATTTTAGTATTGCTGGAATGTATAATAGCTCAGGGGTTTGCCTTAAACCTCAGAATATAACCCAGGTTTGTGATTATTTTGTTTTGTGATAAAAAAAAACACCCGAATCACTTGGAAATTAAATGTGATACAATACCTAAATGGATAATTCAATTCCCATTATGTTTCCAGTTAAATGATTCAGTGGTACTTCTGAGACAGTCTGTTCAGGGAGATATATATCCTACATTTCTTATTCAGGTAATAACCTTTGTTAGTCTCACTTAGAAGCTGTTGTCTCAGAAAAAGAAAATGAGAATGACACATTGAGTTCATCTCTACACAATTAGCGTTTTAAATGCTTGTGTCCAATAACTACCTACAATGTAATTGACAATTCTATTGCTAAAGGATGTTTTCTTAGCAGATGTCTGTTACGTGAGCTTTTGAACAAATCAGCTTCCAAACTGGGCAATATGCAGCCTTTGCCAATTGTCGACATTTTTAAATTGTGATTTTTAGTCTATCTCCCACTGATAGATAACAGCAAGAACAAGATACTCACACCACATGGCAGACACTAAGGCCACCATCCTTTAATTTCTCTTTCTTTTCTTTAAAATTCTTTTTCTGCAAACATTGTAGACAACAGCATCTACAGTGAAATTGCTCTACTGAAGTAAAATAAGATAGCAAGCTCATGAAGAAAATCGTTGTGAAAGATGGCAGTCTTCAAACGGTTATTAGTTTATATTCACAGCTGAAAAGTGAGTAGGTGTCTCATTGTGTAGTCGCTATGTTGGGCTGCCATGGTTTCTATGATATTGACTACAGAATTTAATTTACACCTCACAAACTGTGAACATGGATTTCATCACCCATACTTCTCTGCAGGAACTTCATTTACAGTTTATCTTTGAGTGCAGTGGAAAGGAAAAGGAGTGAACAAAAAGAAACAGAAACACCTGCATTTATTGTAAGTGTACAAATACTGTAATGCTTAATTTCATGCAAAAAAAGCTCCCCCTAAGTTGTAAATATCTTGAGGTTGTTTGTTTCTTTGATGTTTCAGTCTAATACAGCATTAAAAGCAAATATTTCCCACTGAGTAAAACCTTTTAGTGTGATATTTTAAGTCCCATTTAAATGGATATCTGTAAAATACGTATTAAAAATGTAATACTACTGGCATTATATAAATAAATATATATATATTGTCTCTTAGTATGCAGACATGGTTGATTTAGATTCAGGGTAATATTTTTGATATCCCATTTTTATCTGTTTTCTTATAAAAATGTCAGACCTCATGATTCCTTCATCAGGTTAAACTGAATAATGTCAGAACCCCTTAGTTCTTACAGTAGATTAAACTCTTTATCAGCATGGCTCCCCTGCCTTGAATATGAACCTGACAAACCCCAGACATTTCCATTAAAAGATAGACCTTTCCTGTATGTGCTGAAAATGGCCAATCAAACACAGACGTTTCACATCCTGATAAAGCTGACGAATCAGCCCCACATGACTGCACCTGGCTGGGCATGGATGAGGCACAGAATCAGCTTGTTTGCCATGACAAATTGGGCTTTGAGATATTCAGTAGAGAATGCACACATCTAAATCACAGGGTACATGGGAGAGATGGTGATGCATGCCTCCATGCTGTAAGAGTCACACAAGCAATGTGTGGATCCCCTTTGACTGACAGCATAAAGTTAATATCTTTCATGGCATTTGAGCAATGCTGTATGTTATCTTTCATCCCTTATGCAGTTCTTCCCTGTTGAAGTATTTTCATTATTCAAATTCTTATCTTTTATGTATGTAATGTGTTTGAGTAATGTACTGTATATTTGTTTTGTTTGTTTTTAACTCAACCTATCATACCATGTTGCAGGTCCATGTTAAGTTAAAAAAACTTAAAATAATTTGTTAAGGGACTGATAAAGGGTGCATTAAGGGTGCTATAGTACAAATAAAATTGAATTGCAAATGAAAAAAAAATTGCAATTATCAAAAATGTCAAAACTCAGTTGAATACATTAAAGGTCGGGTGAATGCTAGAAAAAGTTTAAATATGGAGAACTAAGAGACATCAGCAAAGAAGTGAGCATTGGTTCTGCTCTGTCTTGCTTTTTCAATAGGCGTGTTGCAGGGTACTGTAGGTCTTTCAGAACAGCATCCTGTGACAGCGCAAGCCAGACGTGAAGCTGAGCACTCTGCAGATGTCTCTCATTAGCAATGCACTTGATTGCAGCACTCTTAACAAACGAATTACATTCTTCAACTCTGCAGGCTAGAACAGAAGATTTTGCAGAAGCTACAACACTGGATAAAAAAGATGTTAAAACTAACATATACGATGTAAGTAATGGTTGTGGAAAATTATCCATTTGGTAGCCTCTTTAACCTTTAAACCCCATTTCCGAGAAACCATTTTAGCTTTTACTCATTTATTTACTAGCAATTTATTTCTGATTTCTAATCAAGTCAAACCATCTGTAAAATACAGCAAAAGTGTGATGAGCAGAACTACTTTTCATTTTGCTATGATCAAGCTCATTTGTAATTGGATATAAGTGTAATAAAATGATTTTTCAATTTTTCAAATGACTTAAGGCAACAATAGAGTACACTCACTTACCTAGTGAAATAGTCAGTTTGTTAGCCTACACTTTGTTAAAAGAAATACTGTACAAGGATGTACAGTAGATATGAGCTCCATTTTTAGAAAGGGAAAGCAATTTTACTATACTGTGTCTTAAGTATTTTTTACACTTAAGTTTATGCACAGCCTTGACATTTGTGATTCTAAAATCTTGAAATCTCATAATTAGGTTTGGGCACAAGACTTAACTTCTTTGTTTTACAACTGGCAAACTACCTATCCTGCATTTTCTGGAGATCCTTCCAAGTAATATGCAGAGTATCATTAGGAAGAATTCAAAATATACTGTACCACAGTTACTTTGGAGAACAAGGTTTGAACTAAAATTACTGCTTATTTTCCTTAGCTATGTTTTCAACTCTCAGAATATTACAGTCACATTACCCTCCCACTCCACTACAATTTCAGTGTGTCACCCATGTATATATGCTAATCCAAATGAAAAGCAAGGCATTGTTTATCCACTATGATCGACCTTGCCAAATCTCCCACTGCTTTAAGATAAAGCTGTCTGACAGCCTTCCCTGCTCACTTAACTGAAAAATTCTCATAACTTTGTTAATACCTGCCACAACAATCCCAATAGATCATTCTTCTTCCTTTGTCCCGTGACAATCACTACCATCTTGGCTTTATTGATTGTTTCTTTCAGCAGAGGGAATGCTCTTCTTTGACATTGGCTCACTCTTATTTTAATTTCTTCAGGATTTAAAGTAATCATTTTGGATTCCCTCTTCTCTGTGACTGAAATACAATTTATATCCACCTCATTTTAATGGAGTGAGGTTACTGATAGGATTCCACTTTCAATTCTGCTCAGAGGTATGGACGGATAGAAGCCATGAATTTGCAGACTGATTCCCTTTCATTTCTTTACCTAAAGCCTGTTACATTTTTCCCCAGATAAATGGCTAAACCTGTTGCCTTGTGTTACAAAAGAAATTGAAAACAATTTAAAATTTACAAGAATCTTGTGGGAATGATATCATTAAAACTAAAGGATCGCCTATGTTTTTTTCAACGGGAATGCCCAGTTTATCTTTGTTTCTGTGCTAGCAACAGTATTTCAGTGGCAAAATACAGACTTTGAAATAAAGGTCTTCATAGGTTATTTAGAAGACTAAGAATCATCTTTAAAGTATTAAGTTAGCTAGGTTTTGAAGCCTGCAAATTTGTTGGTAAACACCATGTAGGCATAACAGTGATGTTCGCAATTAAAAGTTAAGTTTAATGTATAATATATTATACTCTTTCTTATACTGCTCTGTAGTAAAACTTTGAGAATTGGCAAACGAGCTTACAAATGTGATGCATATAATTCTCAACAATAAAAGTGTACCTTTAAGAGTAAATGACAGTACTTGAAATTTTAGTTCTTTTTCCCTGATTGTTCATGGTGTGGGTGTAATAAGGGTGTACAAAGCTCTGCCTACAAAAATCCCACAAAGCGAAAAAGAACTTGAGCTAAGGATCAGAAAGTTATTTGACACTATCTTGACTTTTTCCTACAGAAGATAGGGTTTATTGATTTTGTCAGCAGCCGATAGTTTTTTTTCCTGCTCTATACTCTTAAGAAAAGACTACATAAGTGTGCAGAGAAAAGTTGAGAGTCTGATGAATGGGTATCCTTTCTTCTTGACAGTTTTCCTTACGGCAATGATCACAAAAAATGAACTTCTCATAATAACATCAGGATGCCCTGGATTGAAATTGTGAGAACCCTTCAGCCTCCATCTCCCTGCATTTTGCACACACATGCAAAAAGGAAAACACAGTAGTTATTCTGTACATCACAAATCAGTATTATTCCAAGGTATAATATGTGTTGATCATAAATTAATTTGCACAAAACTGGCCTTAATGCTGTTATTATGCATGACATGTTACTGGGCACAATTTGGGATTCTCCATTTGTCCTGCAAGGATAGACAATGGACTTTTAACTTGTGTGTTAATATGCAAAAACAAAAAAGAATATTGTTATTTTTGCATTTGCATCTAAGGTAATAGTGATAAGAAATCATTCTTGATGGTTTGTTGAATTGTCAATGAACCTGGTAGCACCAAATCCATTACAGGGGTAGAAAAGCAATATAGTAATAATATTAGTTTAACTTCACATTCTTCTATGCTAATTTACTTGAAATAATGTGGAAGGCATGAAATACTGTATCTGAAATCTGGTGCTAAATTATGTAAGGGCCTGCAGAATTAAATACCTAAAATACATGAGTTTGTGACAGAATGCAGTTGGGGTCTTATCTGTTTCTCTGCATAATCATTTAAAATGAGTGCTTGCCAGATTAGATTTTTTTTAATATACTAACAGCACGAGTATGCATTCATTTCAGGATTTACAGAGTAGAGAGCTTTAAAGAAACCTAACACTCATACCTTCATATAAGTATTATTATGAAAAATCTTTTTTTTCTATCAAGTGCACTGGCATCTCATTGAAAACATGCGACATCAGAAATCCATTTTCTTGATTAACATTTGTAACTAACAGGGTTGATCAATAGGGTGTCTACTGTGAAAGTCCCAGGCTACTGGGAAGCTGGGAAGCAATATAAGCTATACTGTACTTTCTATGACATGCTTTTCACCAGGTTGTAGAAGCTGTCTTCTGGTATTCTGTCCCATCTGGTCTGTCCTAGATGCCACAAGTCATCTCAGCTCATCCCGTGAATGTTAAATGCGTCTTAAGTCTGGCAGGAAAGGCATCAGCAGCATAATTATCACATTCTCATCTCCCAAGACATCATTGTGACACTAGCAGGATGAGGGAATGCAGTACACTACACTGCCAAATGTCAGGGTGTCAGGATAAGTGGGGCCATCAGTTGGGGAGTGAATGGACAATCTGGCCCATCTACACTAACTTATTTGGTAACTTTTTAAGAATTTTAAATATCTGCCAGTTTTCTAGGTACAAGAAATGAAACAAACCTGAAATCAAGAATAGCAGCAGATGTAAACATGTCAATAACAACAGAATGTTTGCTAAATAGGACATTGCTGTCATGCTTCCCATACATATTACATAGTTGTATGATCTTCTACTCATATTGTACACATGTTGTATTCTTACATTAATGATAAAACAACTCGAGTCAAAACAGCATTTATGTGCACATCAGTATTTTTCCTCCATAGATTTACAGTATATAGGTGTTTATCTCCTATGGCACTGATGGATCTGGAAATCCATCACAATTCATGTAGTGATTCCTATTAGCCTTGGCTCTGAGGTCTGCATGCCATTTCTTCACATCGTGGTGATTTTCCTGAAGTGTGTTGCAGGGTTCACTGAGCTCATACTCTCTGCATTCTCTGGCCTTTGACTCAAATGTCTCTTGCTCCCCCTGTGCCTTCCTGCTTCTTTCTAATTTCACCGATTCCTCTTGTTCTCCAAGACTCATGGCTTCCCAGATTGTGGCCTGTCATTGATGGATTTGTCAACGGCTTCCTGCAAGTTAGAAATTTCCGTCTCTTAATAGTTCAGATAGCAATCAACAGTGCATTGGCTTACTCCAACCTTCAACATACTGATGACAAATAAGCATTGTTGTCTTGATAAGTTGGGCATATTGGTTCCTTTCTGTGTTTTTCTTTCCTGATTTTTCACTAGGCCTGACATTCATCAGGTTAATTCACCTTATCATCTGAGCCAGAGGAACTCTCTCACTAGATAGGTGATTTGGTGTTTATATAACAAAGTCACAAAAATGTATGACATTAGTCATGAATGAATAAATTAATAAAAATAATTCCAGAAACATTTATGGAATTTCCAAAATCTATATGCTTCATATAACTATATTTACTGTAAATATATACCTTGGCTTTAAAATATATGTCAAGGTGAGTAGTTGTATACAAACATTGACCTAATACAGAACAGTGCAAATGATATGGCACTATCAAATGTTTAATCTGTACATTTCTATAATTTAAAATATTTAAATTTATATTTTTATATATTGAATTATTTTTTTCGTGACTGTGCATGGTTTCATGAACTTTTATGCATATAGAAAAAAACTTCAATTTTGTGTGTTTTCAGGTTTTAGTTTTACACTTTGAAATTGGATTATGATTTTCTGCAGTAGGAATATCAAGTAGCAATGTTCCTCATGTTTCTGAAGAATGCTGTTTAAATAGTTTACAGAGAAAGTGCTTCATGATATTTCTTTCTTTACCCTTAAAAGAAACATAAATTCCCAGTTGCTAAGAGGTAGTCAATTTTTTGTGAGCGTAGTCATAATTAACCTTCTGAATAGCAGGTCTGCTGTTGTCTCCTGTGATCATTATTTCCACTACATTTGGCTGTATGAGGCTAAGTGATCCCACTCTGGTACTTTTAGCCATTCTCTGATGCACTTCACCAACATCAAAACAGCTTTGTAATTTGTGTTTTGTTTCAAGGGGAGCTTTTTACCTCCTTTGTTTTGAAAGCACAATGTCTTACTGTTGGCAAGCAGCTTTTAAAACCTTTTCAGACGCTAAAATTAAATGAATTTCTGTTTGCCAATACCTGACCTCACACAGTGTAATAAATGTACTGTAGTCGTTTTTTAAACAGTCTGTGTGACAGGTATCTCCTAAAAGTGCCAAAGCTCTGTAAATCTAAAGGAAAGCCATTAATATTCACTAATGTACAGTACGTGCAACCCTTTTCATATGAAAAGTTTCAAAGCAGAGTAGGCCTGTCTACCTTATTTGTTTGTTAGTAGCTGATTGATCTGAAGATTTCACCCAGCTATTTATTGAAAGAACACATTGGTTTAGACAACATACTATAGCAAAAAAGCGTGATCCCCACAAACAAAAACCTTTTGTGCAAAAAAGATTTCCCGCTGTTCTTATTGTTCAATTTGCTTTCATATAATTTTCTGTTGTTCATGTTTCACTATTGATTTTGAAGGAGTCCATTGGTTTGACTTTGTCATATCTTTGAGGATTATGAATACTTGAATCAGGTTCCCTAGTAGTTCAATCCTTTGCAGCTTCTACAGTGCTTTTTATCCCACTTTTTTGTTATTATCTTCTAACTTTGCTATCTTTTTAGCTATACCAGATGCTAGACAATTGATATAAAGTAGGAACTGTAGTGATCCTAATACAGGTCCCTGTGGTATGCCAGGAATTTAATCATCCCAGTTTGAACATTTATTCCATGTATTTAGTCTCTGTTTTCTATGCGTTGACCTGCTCTCAATTCAAATACAGTACATGCTTTTCCTTCTGCCTACTGCCTGCAGTTTGAAAATTAAGCTTTTTTGAGGAACTTTATCAAATGTCATGGTCCTCACAACTCTGTTTTCTGTCTCACACAGAATGATCTTCTTTCTTTACACATAAGTTCCTAATTTTGATTGTATACGTTTGAATTATAATTAAAATCAGACTTTGGTCTATAACATCTTCCAAACACTATGCATTTTAAATGATTTTTTATCACTTGTGTTTTACAGAGATTCTGAAATCCTTGGTTCATCTAAGTTAGGGTTCTTTGCATTAACACTCTTTATGATGTGTTGTGGTGCACCTCACTCTT
This sequence comes from Atractosteus spatula, assembly GCF_055471065.1. NCBI lineage: Eukaryota > Metazoa > Chordata > Actinopteri > Semionotiformes > Lepisosteidae > Atractosteus > Atractosteus spatula. The sequence goes on along the minus strand of NC_142713.1, from coordinate 25,090,951 downwards.
CAATCTCTCCTGCTTCTCCAGAACACTGTCTATTCACTAATGCTGTATTCTCATTATCACTCTCCATTAGATATGTTTCTGTAATACCAATTGCCAATTGACAATCATTATTGTCTGCCAACGAAGATGTTTTATCTTGTTTATTTTCTCTAGTAGTCCTAGCATTTAGGTATAAGCACATAATAAACCAGTATTTTAATGTTTTATTTTTCTCTTGTATTTTGATTCTATAGCAGATGTACTGTATCTGTCTTTTAAATTCTTGCTTAGGTGCTTTTGAATTTCTCTGTGATTTCATTGTGTACCATGTCTTTAGAAAATATTATCCAAAGACATAATTTTTTACTTTGCGGTTGTTGTACTTCCTTAACATACAGTACTATACTGTATGTGTTTATGATGCAGACAATATATATATAAGACAATATATAAAAAAACCTTTTGATTTTAGTTGCTATAGTAAAATGTCCTCAAAGGAAGAACACTTTCTACATCATATTTATTCTGTTTAGGTGTTTAGATTGTCATAGAACTTTAAACTAAGAAGCAGAATGAGCCACATTTAATAATAAATGTCACAGTTGCTGCTTAAAGGGTTGTTAGGTAGTATATAGATACCCTGCCGCATCAGAATTGTGTGTGGGATTCTCATTAGCTTTATCTGCTATCAATTGTTTGCTCATTGTGCAGTTAAAAAAACGTTTTTTAGCCTTTTCCACAGTCTGAAAACAAAGATATAGAGTATGCACACTGAGCTTAATTCTACGGTATTTGTCTGCCAGTTTGAGTGAGTGTTTTCCATTGCTGTCCAATCATAAGTTAGTAAGGTAGGCTTCATCCCTGATTCATTTATACAGTACCTCTGCCTTAGTATTCTGCAGCTTTGTTTCAGGTCCAGTTTAAACCACTGAAGAGCAGCCGTCTTCACGGTCCTTTGTTTCTTTTATGATTTTATGTAAAATGCCATTCAAAAGAAATTCTGAGTGCCTGCTTATTTCCCATCTCTTCTGAGACAGTGTCATTCTCATTTCCCACAAAGCACTTGATGCTTCAGCTAAAAGGGATGTCTGGTGTTAGTGGGTTTGGAGATAGTGACTGACAGGTGTGCTCGCAGGCACACACAGCACAGACTTCTTTCTCATTGTCAAGGGTCTCTCTTACAATCTGAAACTGCATTAGATTCAAAATTATGTGCTTCCAGGTGGCTTTCATCTAAGGTACGTTACACTCATATATACTGTACTTGTACCATTGCTGGATCGGTCAAGTCTATTAGTCAGCAGTGACTGGGATCTTCTGAGTGGTTCTGCACAATTGACTGAGCACTGCTAGAGTTCGGTGGGCTTAAAAGAGCTAGACCATCCATAGCTGACTGCACCACTGCCCCTTTGACATGGTGGGGGCTTATAAACTAGAAGTGTTATCAATGAACTTCACTTTTGGTACAACGATTAGATCAAAAGTATCATAGATAAATGCATTCAAAATTTTTGGACACTTTTATGGAGTACAGGGGTACTAATCACCTGCCAAACATACCTTTGTTGACCCTATCAAAAACTCTAAGTTCTTTTTTTTTTCAATGAAGGAAAGCAGAAGATATAAAGGGTGTATGATTCAAATGGGTAGATGGCACTATCATTCCATTCCTGCTACTATAATAGGTGCTGCTGATAGAAAAGAAAATGTTTTGTACTTGGCAGAAAATTGAAAAATCTTTATTGGAATTCATTGCTTAAACTGGTGACATTGGTTGGTTTTTGTCAAATCCATTGAAGGAGTTCATTTAGTTGTTAAACTGTTCTTAACGTCCTGCTTTTAAAAAAATCGTTATTTTTTAAAGCGTGTGCAGTCGTTAAATCTGCTTCCATTGATTAAACTATCTTCAGTGAGCTGTGCTGGATTTTCCCCTTCAACATTTTTGCTCTCTTTGCCCTAGAAAGTAGCTACTATTCCTGTACAGTTCAACAATAATTACACAAGGACTGAAAAAGGACACTTCTACCTTTTTCGTTTTTAGGGCTTAGCCAGCTGTCTGATTGAGTCACATCCTTTGGATGAGAAAACAAAAATGCCTCAAAATATAGGATGTTTACAGGCTGATGAATAAAATCATTTCATCATAAATTAATGTATAAAAAAATAAATATTCTAGGCATTCTGCTTACTTATCTCCTACTGAATTTTAATGTATGTTTTAATTCATTAAAAACAATCTGTGCCCTCCCTTCTTTTCCTTGTCCTTATTGTCCTTATCTCCTGAGGTACAGTAAGTCATCAGTAACCTAGATCTCTGGCTATGTTCAGAAACTGGAGTATTTCTTTTCCTGTGCTGAGCTCACTGGAGGAGGACCATATTGTGACAACAAGTGGAGCAGTTCAAAAATATAATCAAACATTTTTCTAGTCAACTGCTAGAGCAATTTATTTGTGTGAAATATATCTCACAGCTTCTGTGTTTAGAACCAGCCTTTTTTATTCTATAATGAACTTGTCTGCAAACTTTCTCAAATCCAATGCACCCCAGAGAAATACCTATAACAGATATAAGTATGGAAGTAGTGTGATACATTTTTTTTAATTGCATGTGTATAGAAAACACTGCGAAATAAAGTTTTTGTCCCATCAAATTACTGTATTCCCCATGGAATAGTGAAGTTAGATCCACCAGTGTCCACCTGAGGATGCATTATTCTGTATTCTGAATCAGAATAAAGAATGTACAGTATGAAGCCATGAAGGAAACAAATGTTGTTCACATTGATGCAGAATAATCTGCATGGAACATTCCCATGGCCCCATGTGTATATCAACCAAATTTTATCACTAAATATTTTTTTTTTCATTTTACAATTACTTGAACAGGCCAGCTAACATTCTAAGCACCCTGTTGATTTGTGATTACTTATTACCTTTTATTGTTCCACATGGTAAATTTGCTTTTCAGGTACTGTATGTACTGTAACACCATACACAAAATATTTAACACAACATGAACCCATTAACAAATAAGAGACTTGCATGTATGATGAGAAAGAAAAAATAAAGTAAAATGTGCAATCCATTTTCCAAATTAAGCAGATTAATAGTTCTATGGTATCTGAATCTAGGTAGTCTATATTGAAGCCCAGATGGAAGGAGTTCAAATACACAGCACAAGGGGTGGTCATGACAGTCGATGATTTTACTGGCCTTCCACACTATTTGTTTGACATAGATGTCTGACAGCTGTAGCTGTCATCCACCAATAATTTTGCTGGCTACTTTCACTATCCTGCTGAGTCTGTTTTGATTGAGTGAGTTAAGGTTACCAAACCAGGCTGCCTGTTTGGACAGGTTCAATGTAAGTTCTGTAGACTAAAATTATTGTTGTAGTACACACATTAAAAGAGTGGAGGTTTCTCAGGAAGCACTAAGAAAAAAAAGTTGTTTCTTCTTACATACTGTATGTCATCTGTGTTTTCCTCGAAGGTTAGCTTGTAATCAACAATAGTGCCTAGATACTGTATTTGTAATTGTTGACAATTTCAATTTCCTGCTCCTCAGTGACTATTGGTTTTACGCAGGTGGTTGCTTTCTGTAATCAATGATCATATCTTTGGTTTTAGACACATTAAGTTGAAGGAAAGAGTTGTTACCCCATTCAATAAAATAATATATTACAGGCCCATGATCAGTGTCTATGTTTTAGAGGAGACTGACAATGACAGAGTCATCAGCAAAGTTAATGATGTGTCTGTTCTGAAAAGGGCTCCCACAGCTGTCTGTATAGTATAAAGAAATGTATAGGATAGTGGACAGCACACAGCCCTGAGGAAACCAAGTAGAAGAACAAAGCTGCTCTGATATAAGACCATTTACCCTTACTCTTTGTGATCTGTTGGTCAAAAGGTCTAAGATCCAACCCACAATATTAAAGTCTAGATTAAAATTGAGAGTAATCTCTTCACTAACAATTTTGCATGGATGGTGTTAAAGGCTGATGAGAAATCTATAAATACAAGTCTGGTGTGTGTCTTAAGATCTTCTAGATGTGAATATAAGAGTTTCAATAATGTGAGACTTGCATCTTCAACTCCTCTTTTAGCCCTGTAGGAAAATTGCATGAGATGCAGTAGGTGCTCTGTCTGGTGGAGCACATGCCTTGTAGCAATTTTCCTTAATGACTTCATTACTAAAGAGATCAATGCCACTGGTCTGAAATCATTTAACATCTTGGAGGAATTGTGTTTTGCAACTGGTATAATTGTTGCCTGTTTTAAAATGTTGAAGTTCTGCTGTTCTGCTTTCTTCTAATTCTAAGATATTTGAAAATATAATGAAATACAGTACTGAACAGCACAGCACTTGACTTCCGTGCCTGCCCACTGATGTTATCAGGTCCAAGACTTTTTATGACTTGTTTTTTTCACACAAGTGTGTTGTGTATCAAATTCAACCTTGGTGAAAGCAGTGAGCTTTTCTCCAAGTTCCCTGATTTTTCCATTACAGTCAAGCTTGTCGAATCTAACGTAAATACTATGTAGTTCATCAGCAAGATTGTGTTTAATTTGTAACTTTTGTAGTGGTAATAGTTGTCGAAATGCCACCACCAAAGACAAATGATACCCCAGAGGGCTGAATAATCAATGCACAACTAACATGCTATGAAAAAGGGTGTCTGTATTGTAATAGTCTTCAAACAGACTGTCCAGGGAAGCATAAGAAAGGTTAACAGAATGCTTAGATGTGTCGTGAAAAGTGTAGAATGTAAATTGACAAAATGTGCTAGAAAATCTTGCAATGCATTGGTAAGACATAATTTAGAATATTGTTTTCAGTGTTCCTTTTCACATTGCAAAAAGAAGATTGCTGTCCTGGAATTTCAAAGAAAAGTGACCCATTAATGTGTGGTCTAATATACAGGAACTACATCTCTTCTCGCTTGAACAGAAGGGATTACGAGAAAATTTATTCACATTTTCAAATTCCTTGATGCATCCAGTACAGACAAACCAAAGGTTTACACATGTATTTCAAAGGGAGACACTGTAATCACTTAGAACAGGAGACACAAAACGTCATGAGGTATGGAATAAAATACCCCTTCAAGCTGTTCAAACTGACATTCTAGGTTCTTTTCAAACAGCAGCAGAACAAGATTTTAGGATGATATGACTAATTGCAATTGCTTGTAACCCTCCTGCTTTGCATCTACAACAATGAATGTAGCATTGCAATATTTAGACCGATTGCCTCAAATAATCCGGGAGAGATTCCCAGAATTAGATATATTATGAGATATTATGAGAATATATATATATTATATTATGAGAATGAGAATGTCGCAGGTGATTGAGGGAAAGGAGTTGTGAGTAGTGGTAACAAATTTAAACACCATCTTATTTTCATTGTAAACATGCTGTATGCTGTACATAATAGAATGTCTTGACCCTGATGTCTGTTTGAATGTTCAGTTTTCCAACTCTGTCTTTTTTCTTGTTTGCAGTGCCATCGTGGGCCATAATAGCCATAGCCATAGTTGCTGTCCTGCTGGTTCTTACGTGCTGCTTCTGCATCTGTAAGAAGTGTTTGTTCAAGAAAAAGAACAAGAAGAAAGGCAAAGAAAAGGGTGGAAAAAATGCTATTAACATGAAAGATGTCAAAGATCCAGGCAAAAATACAATGGAGGTAAAAACATTCTATTCCTGTTCTCGGTAACACTGTTTGACTATTGCTGATTTTTTTTATATTAACCTGTTTTTTTAATACACATTTTACAAGCTTCTGTAGGCTGTATACTGTGCAGTATGGCCTACAGAAGGGCCGTATACCATCAACATTTTAAGAATATGTTCATGTACTGTATTTCAAAAATTTCTGTGATCTAAATAATATTATATCTTACTTTTCTTTTTTATATTTTTTATATCGTGTCTTTAACTCGCTATTCTCACTGGTGAACTTCAAGAAAGTTTTCAGGCTCCGACCTGATGTAAAGAAATGTTCCCTATCACATATTAGTGCTTTCCCTTGATTGTATTTACAAGAGTAAAAGATGTACAGTCAGATCAAAAATGAATTAATGATGTGCGTAAAGCCCATTTATGGAAAGTGAGAACTAGAGCTAAGTGAAATTCAGATGAGAAAAGTTTAGCAACATTTTCTGTATTAACATACTGTATATAAACTTTACGATTTGCACACCACTGTTGTTTCATCAATCCTTGTAACAAAATATCTTTTGAATCCCATGTGTTGTTGTTACCCCTGATTTCTTGTCATATCTTCAGTTAAATTTCTACAGTATCTCAGCACCTGCAGATATGATGGGGGATCCCCATCTGTTCCTGTGGAGACTTTTGATCTGAAGAAAATGTTATGGCACGGGTGTCCAGTCCTGATCCTGGAAGGCCGGTGTGTCTGCAGATTTTCAATCCACTCAGGTCTTGACAGTTTGCAGCTGCTGGTTACTGGTTTAGCTGTACCAATTCAACAGCTTCTTCCAGCTCTTCAGGTGCTGCTGCTATAAAGAGCACTTACAAACCTGCAGAGTCACTGGCCTTCCAGGACCAGGATTGGTCCTAACAGTTCCTTTGTAAGAGTGTCTTAAACTTGAGTACATTTCTGGATGTATCTAGATTGTATTATATGTATATTTTACACCACTAAGCTAATAGTAAAAATTTGAGTCACTTAGTGCTTGTTTGTGAAGACGAGATCCTGAAAGTATTTGGAATTAACCCTCCCTATATGTCTTAATACAGTACCTACTGTATACTGTATTTGTTGTACTTAAACATTACTTCCGTCTTTATCCTAGTAAATCCCAAAGGACTGGAACAAAATTAAGGGAAAAGATAGCAGTTCCCCTTTGTTATATAGGGGAAAAGGGAAAGAAATATGTGAAAACAGTAGGAATTGTGTTTGAAAAAGAAATGTCTAATAAGTTGTAATACACTATTGATAGCCAACAACAAAAAGGCCACATTATAAAAGTCATCTTCACAAGCCCAATAATCCATATTATTTTTTATTCAGATGTGGCACTTGCTCTATGGGATGTAGTTGGCACTGTTTGAGAAATAACAAGCCACAAAATGGAACACAAAATGCTAGGAATACAGTTGCACACATTATGTAAGGTTTTGACTGCTGTCATGTTTAGTATTAGCCAGTTGTATGAGTAGCCCTTAGTATTTTACCAGAAGCTGGGTTACACATAATGCCATGTGAAGTCTGAATACCATGAAAATGTCCTTTCTTCAGTGTATGTTGTTTCACCCTTGACTTTTATTACAGTGACAATTTCCAATAGCTGCACAACTGTTTCTGACAGTTTGGACATGTTTGTTTTGTTTAAACATTGCAATGAAGTACGCTATGTTTGTACCTACTGTTCACCTGTGGTTAAGTGTAAAGCTACACTTTTCACAGGGACTTTTGGAAACCAGTTTCATTCCAGTTGGGAAGCACTGTTCTGCATGTTATTTGGTTCTGCTCAAAGAATGGTTGTACTCGTATGTGTTATAATATTAAGTGTGGTATTAACCTGGAGAAATGACTGAAGTTAATTACATTAAGTAGAAAATTAATTGAGCCTTTCCTTTCAGTGAAAGAGGAAGTTTTATTTTTCATGGACACTTTAATCTACTCCCAACTCACTCCTTATTTCTTTTTTTTTGCACTCCACATGTATCAGAAGGGCTTACATTAACATACTACTGAGAGCACAAATATCAAAATCCAGGCAGTGAAAAGGTGCATTGGTTCTGAAACTGTTTTGTGAGTTTTTTTAACTTATGTGGAGCTGTGCGATTGTGTTGTAATAATTTGATGAAAAATATGAGAACTTGTTGCATTATTAACCTGCCCCAAAATTGCAGCCTGCTAAGGAAATTTACAGTTAGCATATTTTCAGAAATTTAGATTTTCACAAAACCTATTCCATTTACAGTATGTACTGCATTTAATGCAGAGTATACATGTTTTTTGGGGGGCAAACCAGTATGTACAATGAGAAATTTCTATCCAAAAAAGAACTTTGTGAAGTGCAGTGGGAAATACATGTTTTCATGTTTAATTCAAGAATGTCTCTTCTTTTTTGTACGTTAAGGTGTAATTAAATTTTACTTGGAAAAAAACTATTCATATATCCTCTGTAAATTAAACATTCAATTCACTTTTTTCTGTTTAAAAGATTTACAGCATAAGTTGACTTTTAGAATTGTTCCTTGTACTCCTAACACCTACTGTAGCTGAAATGGTCGAATTTCTCCTACATTTGAGACTGCAAGCCCTCCATCACCCTGTATTTACATACACAAAAGCAAATTTACTAACAAAAAAGTAAAATAACTTGTGGAGAAAGTCTTTTATTTCTGTGTCCAAGGGCATGTTCAAGATTCAAGTATCTGAATGAAGTTCAAGTAGGCTTCATTTGGTCCACAAAATGATTTCTAAACGGATTACTACTAACAACGGTTGGTGGTGTTTCTCAGTATCTCTCACTAATATAAAGGCAACAATGCATACCCACAGGCCAATAATTAAAAATAGGATATAGGCTACCTGGAAAATCAGACCCATAATCCATGGCACTCAAGGAGTCATTTCTCATGGTATGCCCAGATTACTGTGTTAACACTTGTGTGTGGTTGTTTTAATTTTTGTTTCTTCCTTCTATGTCCTCCTTATCTGTGTTGTGTCTGATGACTGTTCTGGATTGCCAATGGCGGTAGGTTTTTGCTTGCTGTTGGACCTTCTTAGCCTGCTGCTCTCTGACGTATAGCTTCCTGACAGCAGTTTCTCCTCAGTAAAAACATATGTATAATTATATATACTCTACAAACATGCTTATATATGTATAAATATACATATATAACAGTGACACGCTTCAAAAAGGATGAACCAAATTGATCCTCTCTCCTTATAGAAACTGTAGAAGTTTACTTTGCTGTGAAGGTCTGATCTTTTTGTACAGAAAAGGACCAGCTGAGACAGTATACTGCAAACTCGTTAACATTTAACAACGGGAAATAGCTATGAATTTACTGTTTCAGTGAGAGATGTAAAAGTATTTATGATAAATATGTAGTAAGAAGATACAATATCAGTAATATGCAGGAAGAGAATTCTTCCGTTCCTGAGATGAAACAGAGCCTGTTATTTAAGATACTGTCTCAATCAGTTTGGCATTTTGCTTGAGGCAGTATAATAAACAACCAAAGGCATTTGACTTCAGTTTGGTACTTCTTCAGCTACAAAGATTAAAAGAGTTCATACTTGAGTGTCCATGCAGACAGTGCTTATTAATAGCTGGTTCTGTGCTGGATGGCGTGGTATGAAACAGTACTCTGTTAAAGCTGAGTAGCATCTAAAATCCACGGGGACAATTAGAACAGAGAACCTTGACGAGGGATTAGTTTGTAAAGCCACTGACAGCTTAAGCAGATTTTGTTCTTAATAATTTTATCTTTTACTTCTGCCCCTTGCTGTATATTCACCATGTGCCACTCAACTATATTTTCCAAGCACCCTTCCCTAGAATTAATTGGCACAAATAGTTGTACGAGCAGACAGAGAGAGAGAGACGTAAAACTCTCACACAGGGGTGACAGTAACCATTTCTTTTTTTTTATCAAAACATCAATTTTGTTCAGCCTTTGCTTTCACTCCAGCAGCCTGGAATTAAGACAAACAGAAGCGTATACATCTTCCCTGTAATGAAACCTTCTGCTGGCATGATGCTTACAGCTTTCATACTCATGGTAACACAAGCAGCTGAGGTCTAAGACATTGCAATTCTATTACAACTGCCATCTGGGGAAAACACCACTTTAAGCACCCTTTTGGAGTAAGAGAAGGCACTGCATGCCTGACCAATATCTAACATTTCATGAACTCTTTGGCACTGAATGAGCTTAGTGATATGTAGTTTTAACTGCATGCTTTCTCAAACAGTTGTCTTCCAGACATGATTAGTGGGGAACATGCTTACAGTAAATACCATCTTGACATTTCCCTTCTGATTTTTTTTTGTCAGACCATTTCAGCTGTCTGTTCGAAAATATATCCAGGGAATCATGTTTTGTTTTGTTTTTTTAAAGCTAAATTAATTTGCCTTTTAGAACCTTTTTTGTTGTGTAGCTGCTTGGCAATTTTAAAACAAATCAAGAAGAGTCAGTTCCATGCTCAATGATAAAGGATTCTGTGCATGTTGTGATATCAACAAGGTCACTTAGTGCTTGCTCCCAGTAGCTGCATTTGGAAGGGGACTCGAGGTATTACAGTAGCGAAAGCCTGGGTCTGGCTCAGGTTTCAGGATATAAACTGACTCCAGTGGTCTCTGTTTGACTCTACAGCCTATAAAGGATGATGATGCTGAGACAGGGCTGACTGATGGAGAGAAGGAGGATGAACCCAAAGAGCAAGAGAAGCTGGGGAAATTACAATACTCCTTGGATTACAATTTCACAGACAACACTGTAAGTAACCTCTGTCTGTTCTGACACTTCTTTTTATGAATGAAGAGGTTAGGCTGGGGGCAGCATCCGCATGAGGGCTGCAAAAGGAACATGTTGAGGTTAATTGCTTACTGAAACGTAGAAAGAGAAAACGCAATTTTGCGGCTGTTGAGCCATCTTCAGGTGTGTGATTGGTATTTCTGTTTAATTATATACTGTATACTGTGCAATTGCCAGTCTTGACCCATTCAACCAAGTCTGTGACTCACCTGACACAGGAGACTTCAATGGCACTGGATGTTCTGTGGAGATAACATGACCTTAACAGTCTCATCTTACACACTGACTGCTGGTAGAATACAATACAATAATCATTTTTGTCTGATTTCACAGACGTTTGTTTTGCATCCAAGCACCTATGTTTTACACACAGAGAGACTATCAAAAAACCTACAAAAATTACAAATAAACATTAAAAAATAAATATATAGCATTACATGAAAGACATGAACCCATATATTGTCATTACGCACAGCTCCTATGGGACTCCATGCAGGTTACCAGAACATGGACCTTAACCTCCCCCTCAATCACCCTAAGTCCCTTTAATTGCACAATACTTCTCATTTTTGCACGTGAACTAATTGCACTTGCCCATAAACCAATTCACCTTTATTGTGAACTCAAGTAGTTTGATTGAATGTGGGATAAAGGAAATCCTCATTTTGTTAAAGTCTGCATTGATGGACACTAAAACGTGTACACTACAGGCTTTTCCTAGGATTTTCAGTTGTAGCCTTCATTTACTGTACATATATGTAAGAAAGTCACAGCGAGTTGTAGAGAGTTGCAGCATGCGCCCGTTACCGTCAGTTGTGTAGTGTGACACCCCCAGCAACTCAGTCATAGTGCTCTTAACAGCCCCTACGACTCTGGTTTGACTTTCTCGTAGCCAGTCACAAGTCGTACGGGTGTGCTCTTGTGTCTGCGACAGTTACAGCCAATGAGAGCTCAACCGGAAGTACAATGTATACAATGCGGCTGCAAGGAAAGAAAGAAAGCGAGTGTTCTGGACTGTGCAAATGGAGGAGAGGCTTGTCGAACACTGGAGCCAGCACAGATGTCTGTTCGATGTTTCGTGTTTGTCATTTGTTTATTTTCGTGTGGTGCTCCTCCTCTTATTCAGGTGTGCTCCATGTTGATTGGCTGCCAAAATGAGGCGACCTCGTGGTACTTTTGAGCGGCAATACGAGATTTGGAAACGTGATGAAAAGTCGTGATGGAATTGTGTAATTAGTCACCCCCTGCGATTGCTAGTTGTATAATTTGAGACCGTCTAGAGCAGAAAAGGCAGCGAGATTCAGCAACTGCTGTCGTTAAATTTGACATGCTCTCTGACTAGAAGTCGTGTCGAGTCATGTAGTGTGACGCCGGCTTTATCTTCACTCCCCACCAACCTCTGAACCTCAGAAGCAGTTCCCAGCCATGTGAATCGATACATTTTTTTTATTTTTGTGCATTAAAATGAAAGGTTTCTATTTTTACCTTTAATGCACAGATTACTGCTTCCTGCCGTATAAGTATGTACTGTAGTATGTACTACACCTTGAAAGCAAATCTATGGTGGAAGATCCCACTACAGCAAAAGCTATCTACAGTACATTCTACCTAATTTAAATTTAGAGTGATTTATATATGTACAAGAGAAAATAAATGTCTTAATCCTGAATGCCATCTAACAGATAATAGAACCTCTGTCTGGAGCTGCTGTCTTGAGGCAAGGTTGGCATTCAACAATAAACAAGCAGTTTCAAAATAATAATTTGATGTTTATAACAGAAAACTAAGTTCATTGGCCCTGTTTGTTTCTTACAGTAAAATGGATTCTTCAGCTAAATTGGTTAGCCAGTGTATAGTCATTGTGTATAGTTCTGCAACCCAGTATACTGTAGAATATCATAGAAACACTACTTTATATCCAGCCATAACAATCTGGAAAAATCTTTACTGTATACATGTATCTCATTTAGATTATCATGTTATCTGACATGGACAAAAACAGCTTAAGATGAAAAATATGATGAAGGATGTGAAGTGTTATTTATGTCTTTTATGAATATTTCATGATATTTTGCATGCCTATGACAGTTAACACTGCAAAAACCATTAAATCTTTTTTTTAAGTAATTTTTTCAACAGCATATACAACATGTAGTGTTTTTTTGGTCGAGTTGCATAGGCAACTAATCCTGAGCAAAAAAAAATATGTGGCCCTAAATCCAATGAAGTGTGCTTAGTCCTGCATTATAACATTTCAAAGGACTCCAAACTGTGTCAGAAAAGCAGCTGGAGAGGTAAATGTAGATGGAATAGAAAGAATAAAGACTGGGAATTGGAAAATGCCATCAGCACGACCTACTTTTAGCGGCATGCTCTGACGGGTTCCTGCATCTTCAGGGTTCACGTTTAAATTGCTCTGAATTACCTGTCTGGGAGGGCTGATGGAAGATACTTTGAACCAGTGTGAGGCTGAACAGTTGTGCTCTGGCTCTGCCTTTAATAGAGGACTTAAGGGAGTAGCTAAGTCTTTCCTTTGCTTCTCCTACATGACTACACACAAGAGGAGTGAATTTATGAAAAAGGAAAATAAATGCCCTTAATGGTTATGGCATGTTTATTGTGCATTCCTTAAATTCTAAATACAACCTTTAAAGTTCAAAGCCTAGATGTGTGGCTGGTATTTCCCTGTTTATCTGTGAAATAAGTGTGCAAAGCACCTGATAAATTATGCCAAAACTATACTGTATACAGTATCTTCAAACAGATCGAAACATTCCCTTTTTTGCCGAGGCTTTTAGCTTTTCAGAATATGTTGTTCTGTTATAAGATCCATGCTGAGGTATTTCCCAGTACATGTATGCAACTGATCAATGTGCTGTTTTTTTTTCATGGGCAGTTTTAGAAAAAAGCCCTTTTATCACTCACTGCGATTAGTATTCCAACTTTCACATTAGTGGGGTGCATTTCTAAACAAAAATCATGTGCAGTGCTCTGTTGACCTTTTCTAAATGGTCATACTCATTTTCTCGGCAAATAAAGGAAAGGAACAATGGTGTTCTGGGTGTTTTCTTTATTTTAAAACCGCATAATGTTTGTCTAACCTGCATACTAGGACTGCCTAGAATTAATCTCCCAGATTTCTGTTTCTTTGGACGGTGTTTCTCTTCCTCCGCGCCTGTTCTCACATGTTCTTTTTTTTGTTCCACTCCTCTTTGTTTCATATTCCTGCTCCCTTCCTCTTCACCCCTCACACCCTAAACGTTGTGTTTTTCCTTCTCTTTCTCCTTTTCAGCCAGTTATAGTAAGAAGTAGAAGTTAAATCCTTGGATTTACTTACTATAACCCTTATAATCATGCGTTTTCACAATTCTAGGGAGATAAATCTAAATCTCACAAGCTTGCTGCACTGCTATTTAATTCAATACAATCCCCAAATGCCAAACTGAGCTAGGGTAAACTGTACCTCTGCACCACTAAGAGAATCCACTAGCATATAAACCTCTGCTGTTCTTGCTTCACTTTTACAGTCAAATATTCACTATTTTTTGTAGAATTCAATCAGCATGTGTCATTCAGAAATTCTTTCAGCCTACTGAACTAAAGATCACGTGTTGTGTAATAACTCTACAGTATATAGCACATACAGTATGCATGCAGTGTAAAATCTTTTAAAGGATAACAACCTGTAATTATATGAAACATCACTTATGCATATTAGTATAAAAGTATATGTTATTAGAGTGAATGCATTAAATAAAATAGAATATGACTTGTGAATTGCTTAATTTCTGATAGAAGAGAAATGTGGAGGTTCTCCCAGAAGTTTTATTCATGGATTTGAGTTTATTTTTTATTAAAGTATTGAACCTATTACCTAAAATGTTTTTTTTATTTTACTTATTAGTCCATGCTTTATTTCTTAACCAAAACATGTCAATTATAGTCTTGTAATTAAAAGCACCTTAAGCACCGTTCTTGAGAAGGCTCAATTAAGATGGTCATTTTAAGATTAATACAGATAATGTCAATTATCTGGGATTAATTATCAGACACAGAGTTCAAACTGGACATTAAGGTTATATCTTAAATGGAGGGAAGAAATCTTGCATTATATTGAATGTTTTGAAACATAAATCGTAGTTGTTAAATTCTCGAAAAAATATAATTCTGCGTTGAGTGAAAAGCCTATGTTTTATTGTATATGGCTGACAGTGTAAAACAACACATAGGCTTTTAAATGTTTTTTTTAAGGTATGCTATAACAACAGAACAGTTGTCTTGAATTATAAAGCAACATAAAATAGCACTTTTTTTCTGTTTGGCTATACAGCATATCTAATTATAAAATAATGGCTTTAATGCAAGTACAATAAAAATGACCCCTTTCTGTTCTGAGAGCCTTCTACCAGTCTTTTTTACTCCATTCTTTGGGATTTTCTCCTTGGTATATTTCATGCATTTGTCATTATCTTTAGAAAATTATTTTGCATGTATCATCAACTTTTATCTCAAGGATCTGTTTCCCTTTCTTTACTCAAGATGTCCTTAATTCCAGATTTGCTTTTTTTCTGAATTACCTGTACAGTATACTGTATGTACAGCAGTTGTCCTTATGATAGAAACTACAGTACAGAAGCATTGTAATTCATGAGGCATTTTTCCCCACATTTTCTTTCCTTTTTTGCCTTATATATCTGTCACTATAGTTAAAGTAAATGTTTTCAATTGGAATGTACACTAATACTGTATCTAATACTGTATCTACTTACAGTTGTATTTCACATACTGTATGTTTTTGTGTTTGTTGTGTGTATATACAGTACAGTACGAATTTCTGAAATTTAGTTGTCTGTACTTTAGACTTGTGTCTGCGAGGATGCAGGAGCTCTCCACAGCACTCAATTACTGGAACCTCCCAAATTGGAACTTGATGTCCGTGTGATAGGAATCTGATTGAGCGATTTTCAGAGTCCAGAAATCTGAAGAGTGTGATCTGAGACTGGCACGTCAATCAGTCAGTTTAGCTTCCTGGTGTGGCTGTCACTTACAGATTGACAAGACATTTTAGTTATCTGAGGAAAAAGATACTGACCTTCTCAGTCTTAAGACAGACTTGTTTCTGGTTTATTGTGAAAGAATTGAATTTTTTTTGAAAGGTGCAAACTGAAAGTCAAACTGCTATCGTTACCCTTAGAGAATTGTAATGCATTGCAATGACATTCCAAACATAATGTGGAAGTCCCTAGTTTTATTCAAGAATCTGACCCTGCTTTAATTAGTTTTTGTCCATTCTATGCTTCATTCAACTTACTCTTTGCCTGTGGAGTACACTTTTGTACTTGTTTTTCTTGTGCCGCTGGGTACGTTTTGAAAATGTCTTGACAGCTATTTTTAAACTAGCTTATGAAAATGATTCTCAAACCAGAATGCCAGAGGCTTTGTTAGGGAGATTCAAAGGCACTATATGAAGCCAATGTTCCTCTACTGTAAGTACCTACAGTAACAAAGGCTTTGAGACATCTTCTCGGATGTTGTTTTCCTGCAATAATTTGCTTGCCCTATCAAAACAAAAGCAGTCACATCAATGCCTTACATATAATGGGATACCCAGGAAGTAAGAATCAAAACAGTAAAATTCATACAACGGTATCATGGAAAAGCTACTTTTTAATTGCACTTAATGTGGCTGGGAAAAGCAATCTGTGTAATTCATTTAATTAAAACACAGTAGGGCTTAAAAATCCACTTCATATTAATGACAATTAATCCAAAGGTGTAAACCCCAGGTTGTTAATCGTCTATGAAAACAGCTAAAATACGATTCTTGTATTTTTGTTTGCAGTAAGTAATCTTAAGGCTCTCCTATTGTGGTTTCTTCCAGCTCATTGTGGGGATTATTCAAGCAGCAGAACTCCCTGCTTTGGACATGGGTGGGACCTCTGATCCTTATGTGAAGGTTTTCCTGCTCCCTGACAAAAAGAAGAAATTTGAGACTAAAGTCCACAGAAAGACTCTCAACCCCTGCTTCAATGAACAGTTTACTTTCAAGGTATGGTTTGAAAAGATCTAACTGAATCCTGTATATATTGTCATTTTAAACATGTCATATAAAATATCTTTTGCAAATTGCATGTGACAAAATTATATTATCTCAAGAATCGGCATCCCATTTCATACCTATTTGTGTTTTTTACAGAAATCGACAGGTTTTTAATAGCAGATGGGTTTTTTTCCCTTTGTTTGCCGATCAGTAAAAATACAAAAATGATTAAAACCTGTTACATGATTTGTTCTTTACAGCAACAAGCAGCTGGTGCATTAAAAGAACGTCTGTGTGCTTCATAGAAATAACATTGTGTGCCAAAAAGTAAACATATCACTGCACTCTAAAGACAGAAGCATTTATAGAAATGGATATTACCCCCAAATGAATTGATATTATAGTGCCTTGTATATAAATCTAAAATTGCTACCCAGAGTGTGTAATTAAGTTATCAGTCTTACATTGTTAACAGAATACAGGTGCCTGCCTTCACTGGTTTATTCGTAACATATGCTAAGGGAAGGCTGAACATTTGCCAATATGGTTAATGTTAGCAAATTTTGCTAATGCAGCTGTGAGCAGTTAAAATAGACACATTTTAACACTGTTTCCAAGATCCATCATGAGTGCCTTCAGTATAATCAAGTGCAATGACATCAAGGACAAAGTAGAAGCCATGGTCTTATCTGTGTTCCCACCAGTTGCAACAATTTGAGGCCATATAGAAGTAAATCCTTACACATTTTAGTGGAGGAAACAGCCCAATCATAAGTAATCAGTCATCAAATCTCTTATAGAAAAAAAAAACCTCTATAGTTATTACTTGGATTTCTGGTTGATAATGCTCCTAACATTCAATCTTACCAGCACGACATCTCAAAGAGCCAGACAAATTGATTTATCACAGTCAGACAGCTCACTGTGTGCCCTTTTCGATCCCTCTTTTCTCTTCTTCAGGTGCCCTATGCTGAACTAGGAGGGAAAACTCTGGTTATGACAGTTTACGACTTTGATCGTTTCTCGAAGCACGATGTCATTGGGGATGTTAAAGTGCCTATGAACACCGTTGACTTTGGTCATGTGACAGAGGAATGGCGAGACCTTCAGAGTGCTGAAAAAGAAGAGGTATGAAATTCTCTTAAGTGAACATTTTTTCACACCACAAGAAGTGTTCATGAAAATCATTTTGAGGAAGAGAAAAACTCGTTATACAGTATATTTAGTAGAAAATCCCTTTACTACGACAAAGTTACTCTTTTAACCGGGCAACACCTTCAATAAACCACCATGTACAGTATGTTGACTTTAGCTAGAATTACATTGACACATTTTTTTTTTCTTTTTTGGGCATTTGTTGAACAAGGACAAAAACCGTATAGTATAGCTTCATTATCTTCCGAAGATGAACTGCAAAAGAAAATATCACACAACATGCAACCTGCAGCTATTAATAAAAATGTTATCGTATAAGGGAATGTTATTATGGAAATTCCATTATTACATGATTTGGAATAAATGGAAGAAATTAAAGTCATTACATACATATGTGAATAATAAAATGTACATTTCTTTTGGCACTAAATTAACATGACTATGTTTTTCCCTTTCTGAAAGTGTAACCCGACTTTCTGATTTTCATTGTTTATTTTTAGTTCTTAAATGTAAATTCTAAATGGGATAGTGGGCCTGAATGAAGCTGTCACATAATGAAGTCATTAGAAACAGCTTTACCATTTCATATGTAAATATATTAAGATGACTGATAATTCTATGCAACAAGAAATATAATGTGTACATAAATTGGACAAATGACTCTATTAGAAATGGAACTGTTCTATGAATTATGCACTTTCCTAAATATTATTGTACTTTTTCTCAGCAGCTACTTATCATCATTATACATACTGATTACTTTTAATGTAATTATTTTAAGTTGAAGAAACAAGTAGTAACAGATATGTCAATTTGATATCCATCAAATACAGTGCTAATATTGAGCAATAATTTAAAACACTTGCCGAAATTAATTAACTTTCCATTTAAATTAGTGGTATACAAATTGGTTTTTATTTAAACAATGCAACTTGCCCCTTAGGGGCAATGAAGACAAGAAAAGGTGTTATTTATCTGAATTACTGTTACCCTGCCTTTTTATTTTCAATTAATTAGCGTATTCCTTAGTTAAACTATAAGGGAAAGAACAAGGTAATCTGAAAGATAGGGAAATAAACATCAATGTGATTTGCTTTAAATTCCAAAAAAAGTAATTTAAATGTATTTAAAATATTTTTTATTCTGTTTGAAACCAACACATTTTTAAATACATTGCAGTTATTGCTTTTCTTTACATCAGAGAAGTGGAAACAGACCTCTCAAGCAGCATTTTAAATTACATCCCTTTTGGGTTTAGATGATTTTCTTTACTCATGCAGAATTTTTATTTTATTTGTCTGTGAGTGTCTATTAATGCTATTTTTCCCTCTGTTCTGTGGTGTCACAGGTAATATTGTTATTAACATGCTGCTCAGAGTTAAATTAATTTCACTTTGTTTGCTGAGCTGCTTTAACCTGGGTGGCATTTAGCAGTATTATCGGGCAAAAGACGAATGAAGTCAATTGGTATAAAGCAATGAGATGCAATCATTAGAGCATAGCCACCAGCTGCTGCAGGTTCAGCTGACAGAAAGTTGAAAATGTCACTGAAAGATTGTATTTTATTTTTTATGTATTTGAGTAATGAAAATATTTGTTGAATTTCTGAAAGAAGATTCTACATTCATTTCCACATTGTGATTAATGGAGAAACAAAGTCACCTTTCCTGGCTTAATCTATGACCTCAAGTACTCAGTAAGAAGACTCTGACTCTCATCAGTTTCAATGAGTCTAATGTGTCTTATTATCTGAGAGGCAACTGATTGAAAGCATTTTTTAGACTTGATAACACTGAAGAGGCACTTTGGAAATGGACTAATGATTGCAATGACTTCCAATCTCCAGTCCCTGTTCACCAGAGAATCTTTTTGAAGTATTCCTATTTATTTTTGTTTGTTCCTGTTTTAGATTTTTTTTCCCCCTTGTGAATCCTTAACAAGAATTAGGACAGTGCTTGGTAACTGGGAAGTCCTCTTTTTTTGTAAATCTGTTTGTGGGCTGTATGACTTCAAAAAGCTTAATGTAGCTATTGTGCAGGTAACAGTGAATGAGAGACACCAAATACACTATATTGAAAGCAAAGTTTGTGTCATGCATTAATTAAGCTAATAACATCCCTGCATTCCTAGTGCTAATTTTGACAAGCATTCAGTGGCTGCAAGACCTCAGTAATTTTGTAAGAGAAGTGAGTGGTGGGGCCCAGGCTATTCATGAACAAAAGGTAACAGTGGACAGACGTATACTGCCAAAGTGCACCAGTCAGCTCACCACACATCAGCTATTAGTGGAAAGGAGTACAGAGTTACTGAAGCCAATTCATAGATGGGGATTATTAGGACGCCAAGACCAATAAAGGCAAGGGGGAAATCTGGCCAGGACGCCAGGGTAACAACCTTACTCTTTTCAATGACCACAGAGAATTACGACCTTGGTTTTATGTGTCATCCAAGGGACTGCCCCCCTTTTTTACAGTATAGTGTCCCCATCGCTATACTGGGGCATTAGGACCCACACAGACCGCAGGGTGAGCGCCCCCTGCTGGTCCCACTAACACTTCTTCTAGCAGAAAGGTACTGATGAGGCTCACACTTGCTTAGCTTCAGTGGGCTGCCAGTTGTGAGTTGCAGGATTATATACTGTAGATGCTGCTGATACTCCAGAATTATGATATACTGTGTATATCCATTAATTCAAACTGTGAGACAAAAAAGGAACAACTGTTGATCAATTAACTGCCAATTTCAACTTAGAATGTGAGTATCCAGTTTCAAAAGCAGTCTCCATCATCTACTGTAGCGATGCATGTTTTTGAGTCCAGTGATGTCAAGAGCACAGGCAATCGACAACCAAGTGGACATTTTCTTCTTAAACAAACCAATGCACATGTAGTGCCAACCTGACAAGCCAGTGCTAGTTTCTACTTAAGGTGCTTCATGATCATCTTCACGCCAGGTTGTAGCAGTTTCTTCCAGGATGACAGCGCCCTCATCCACAGAGCACATGTGGTCTCCTAATACTTTGATGAGGATGAGACTGATATTTTCCATATGTCATGGCTTTTCTTGGTCACCAGATCTGATATATCAGATCTGATACAGTATATAATCAAGCAATTGTGGGATGTTCTGGATCAAAGCCAGCTTTCTCACCCTCTGTCAACCAGACATGAATTGATTGATTTTCTCATAAAGGTTGTACTTTGAAATCCTAACAGTAATAAAGCTTGAAGAATCCATATTCCTCCTGCAGAATTTCAGATGCAGGTAGTCCCTGTGCATTGGAGTGTTCTGGCTGTTCTGGCTACACGTGGTGGCCTAACGTCCTATTTACTGTAGTAACTTTATATTATTGTTTACTTTATTTTGTCCACTATCTCTATACTGTATTGTACATTTCTATTAAGAACATAGTACGATATAATATCAGTCATAGGAACTGGAGTCCAATCAGACAAATGAGTTTGGAGTACCAGACTTAACTACCACTGTCAACTGTACAGTATGAAAGTAAATTAAGCCTAAGCGTAATATTAAATAGGGAGTTAGATATATGGTCCTTGACTTTTCATTGTAAATTAAATTCCCTTTTCTGCCTGCTATTATTTGTTACTTACCTTCAACCAACATGCTTTGACTCACATCAAAGTCTGGATCCTGCTGTGACTGATGAACTGTTCTTTACTACATGAACCTTCTGCCTCTACAGTCACAATCATCTCCTCAATCTAGTGCTTTAAAGTGGTCTGCACTGTGCCTCACTGTAAGATGGAGTCCTTTGGTGTGTTACCTCTTTCCTCGTTTGCTAGACTAAGGCTCCTAAATTAAGATGTCAGTTTCCTGCATAACCCTTCATGTTTGTAATACAGATCCTTCATTTTAACCTGCCCATCCGTTCATATCTCAGATGTGCTGTTGAGAACTATATAATAACCCTCATGGAATTCTGCCTTCCTGGTCATTTATTATTTTGAGTATTAACTACTCCTTAGTGTACTTTTACCAGATTTCCTGTCTTTAAATTACCTATTTGGCATTTCTTCTTCAGTTTACATTCCCACTGCTTTTTCTCACAATTTATATCCTTTCCTCTGCTGTATTGTCCACATGAAGATCATTAATCATCTTACCTACCCATTCCAGTATTCCTCACTTTAACATTTACAGTTTGGTCATTATATTTTAATGTTGGTGTTGTGTGTTGGATGAGGCAGTATATTTCCTTGTTCTGTGTGAAGCAGTGAATTTATTCACCCTATCTAAATCCACCTATTATCTTTGTGAGCGCAGAAATAGGCATTGCGATAAAACTGGGTCATTTGCCACTATGAAGGATGTTTGTGCTTCTTATTTCACTCCCTCTCTGGGATGCCAGTTATCTTATACGGTGAAGTAGTTTATCTTCCACAATAGGAACTGTCTAAGACAGTTTAGAGATTTATCAATTCATTTTGGATTTCAAATTATATTTGTATTAGTGATAGGGATGGTAGGGATGGTAGATGCTTCCTGAAATTTTTATTAAATCCTCAGCTCCCCAACGAGAATTGCGAGAAGTTAATAAGTTGATTCGTAGAGAGCGGCTGTGATGGTTGAGTGGGATCCTGTGGCAGGATCGGCCAGCAGAGGAGATACTGTAGGTGTGATTCAGGGTCCAAGAAAAACTAACAAAACCACTAAGTAGAATTGCAGTCAAAGCTAGTCAATTCCAGGAGAAAAAAACACCATTACCAAAGTCTGGAGCAAGTGAGAGTTAAAACCAAAGGGGCCTATCACAGTATAGCAAGTGCTTAGGCTGAAGCAAGCTTCAAAACTAAGCAGTGACTGAGGAAAGAAGTCTTCACGAATAATGAGAAACAGGTGTGGATGATAAGCATTAAAGCAGCATTGAAAGGTCATCACAGAACACTTCTGCTGCAAGAGAAATATCATAGCTCATAGCATCATAGAGGGTAGAGTCGCAGAAGTGTCAGAAAATCCACAACCAGGGTTCGAGCCCCCTGCTGCACAGCAAGGAAAAAAAAAGTTCTTTTTTTAAAACAGAATTTTACCGTGCCTCACAGCAGTATTACAAACATCTTAATTTTCGCATACAGGACCATGTAGATCTACGATACTAAATGTTTTTTATTCACAGGATGCAATGTTCAAGAGGAACCCTTCCATTTATCTAATTTAATCCTGTCATGAAGGAAAAAGGGGAAATATAAAGATCCACGCTGCTGAGGCAGTTACCATTTTGAATTGGTTTACCAGGGATAATCCCCTGATGCCTAGTTCAGACTGCAGTTGAAAGAATGGGGCTGTCTTTTATCTAAGCAGTGCACATTGAGCTTGACCCTTGTAAAGGCCTACTGTATGTACTAATGGTGGTAACTTGGCAACACACTTCTGTTTATGCACTGTAGAGTCAATATAAGTATTGTGAGAACTGAGGAGCAGCTTTATTTTAAGAGCTCTTTGTTCATGCAACTTTAGACAACATTTAAGAAATCCACATACTCGCATAAGGGTAACACTTAGTCACGCTAGTTGTCTTATTCATCATGTTTTTAGACTATGAAAGGAAATCAGGGCACCCTGAGACGAGCATGCAAACACCAAACAGAAGACATCCCATACTAGTATCGAACCTAGGACCCAAATTCTGTGAGGCAACACAAGACTCCACAATGCAGTGCTTCCCTTTAGAGACTAAATGTATACGTAAAATTAAAAAATGATACATAGAAATTAACACAGCATTTAAATATGTAGTCCACACACTCTGAGAAAAGAGAGGATTATGGTGTGTGAAAAGCTGTAGACAGTCAGATGTCATTGTTGGTTATTAATTGGTGCTAAAATTGTTGCAGCAGTTAGATTGAATGCAAATGGACTATTTCTAACTTGTAAATATATTGAATTAAAAGCATAATTTTTCGTTGTTTTTACAAAAAAATGTTATTTTTTAAATTATTTATTGTATTTTTTAAATGACATTTAACTTCTTTCACTTCTAAATGTGCTCAGTTTGAGCATTCGTGCTTTGAATGAAAATATTCGCTTTACAAAATGGGCATACGTCATTTCTAATACAGCCAAATGAGACATCACTGGAAGAAGGGGAATACTTTTGCAAGGCACTGTATTTACTGCATGTTATTCCTCATCATCAAAAGCAACAGTCATGCAGGCTGCAAGGCTCTGAGAATCTAGGCTTAAAAGACAACTCATTAGGATTTATTACATTGTTATCACATAGTAAGCTGAGCTTTGAAGCAGTTTTCAGTGAGGTGTACAATTCTTAGTGACTTAAAACTGTTGACAGTCATACTTCACATCCTAGACATACTTCAACAGCTACAAATTGCATCCAGCAAATACTCTGATAAGAATAAGTTCACATTGCCCTGTCACAAGCCCTGTCTCACAATGTATTGTCAGCATATACTGTACAGCACGTACAGCAGAAAGGCTTCGTTGTTGTCAGTTGTAACGTCTTGTAGAGATCATTCCACATTATTATTAACAATTAACATTGAGTTTAAGTGCAAAAATAGGATTTGAAGAAGCGGAACCCAGATAAAATTCCTAGATGATGCTAGATCTTGGCCTCACTCCCAGAATGGTACTTGCACTTTATCTCTATTTTTTGGTCCTTTAGTTTGCCCACATTTTAGAGATTGGAAATGCAATTCCTTTTAAAATATTTGGATGTGCATAGCGCCAACCATTAGTATCTGAATTATTTAGAACTACTTCCTCATTTCTTTAGGTATTTATGATGTCATTGTTTTTGTTTCTCTTGATTTTAAAACCTAATTAGAGTGTATGCGATGTCAGTAAAATCTTTGTAAAGCAATAGACAATGTGTTACATAAAATGTATTTTCATACATTTTGTGTACCTTTTTCAAGTGCATTGTATTGCTAACATTATTAATTGCACAATGAGTTAAAATGAAATAAAATCTATGAAACGTGCTGCTTTTCTAATTGCAACATGTGATGGTATTTATTATGCTAGAAGTGTTAATCTGTTGAAGAGTAACACGTTTCACCAGAAGGCTGGAATTACATCAATCGCTCTGGTTTAAATTAGGAAGTAAAATATGTGACATTTTATTAATACCTCTAAAAATTGATGATTTGAGTTACAGTTATACTCTTACTTGAGCAGTTAAAAAGAAACAAGTATTTTATTGTGCATACAGTATCTAATGAAAATGACTGAAATCTATGTCATTTAATCTTTTGTTTAATCTTTGCAGCAGAATAATCTTTTGTTTCATTAAAAAAATAATTACCAAGTAGGAATCTGATAGTGAAAAATATATAATTAAGCTAACATATAACTATGCCAAAACTCCAGATTTTCTATTCATTAAATTAGCTTCAGTTTTAATTTTTCTGTAGATATGTTTCCTTTTAATAATGTGCATTATGCAGATGTTCGTTTTTGAAGGCCAGTAAGCTATGATGATATCAATGATACTAGTCAGTGTTAACATCTCCATAGTCTTAGAAACCTCGGGTAACCAAGGTTTTGCAAGGCTACAGTTTCTGCAAATTGTACTGTAAGATGGTTGTTTCCTTTAGTTGCTCTATATGTTGCATATATACTGCATTCAATATACATCTAAAGGAGAAGGAAACAATATATGTATCTTTCATTTCAGCCAAAAAGTCTTTATTATTATTATTTTTATGTTGGTATGCCAATTACAGAAGACAATGTTACAGTAAATTCCCAGACACCTGCTGAAACACTCTCTTTTCAATTGGGAAGAACATGGGTGCAGAGGTGATTACTGGCTGCCCAGTTTTGCTGCTGCTGTTTAATCGTTTAATGAGTTATTATTTGTTATTTGTCTTGTTATTGCTACAAAAAGTTCTTTCTATTTTAAATTTCAAGTAACAGGACTGTAAGAGAAGGTTTGCAGTAATGCAAAACATGAAGAATTGATCTAGGAGTAAGATTACAAGATGGCAGACCTTGTTTCAGGCTTAAGGGAAAAGACAGAATATAATAAAATCTGGGATGGCAGGTTTTGGGGTTTTTAAAGACATTATCAGATCTAATGAGTTACTTTTTGCAAGAGGCTTGTATAAATAATACAGTAGATTAAAATAAGAATGACATTTGTAATATTACCAAGCTTAGCTTGCTGTCAGGGTGGCCCTAAAAATACAGTCCACGAGGAACCTTTCACTGTGTTCAACCCCTGACAAACCCTGTCACATTGCCACAACTGCTTCCCATAGGCAAACAAATCTAGGGACCCATGTTTAAAGTGTGCATTGTGGTAGAGAAGTGCTTCAGTCCAATATAATTCTGGTGCTCTAAGCTACTTCATATGGACAGATCGTAATGAGTTTATCTTAAAACTATGGAGATACTGAAGACATGTCTGATGAGGCTTGATTTCCTGTACTGTTGGGAAATCTTACCCACATGAGGGTGAATTCTTCATTTTATGGGAAATGTGAATATGTCCTAAGAGGCAGTGCTGCGTGGAAGGTGTAGCTTGGCGGAACACCTTCACATATTGACTCATCACTGCATGCTTTGCTGCTTCATACATTTGGATAGAGATCCAGCTGTCTGAGTGCTGACTTTAACACAGGATGAGAGTGTAATGGGTTTCAAGATCTCAGTTGTCTTTGCAAGGAAGATCACCGTGCTCCACAATTGCAGAGGCAAATTGCTCACGGGGGACAGCAGCCTGGCTGGAAGTTCCTCTCTGGTGGCAGAATTCACATCACTCTGAGCCTCTGTGAAACCAATTTGTTCAGCTAAGATCAATACACCGCTCTCCCTGCAAAAGGTTTTTGAAACTTATCAGGATACATTTACATAAAGGAGAAGCCAAAAAATCTTAAAAAGGGTTTTTCATTATTTTTTTCAAGACCATCTACTCTTTTCAGTCATTTTATTCTACAGAATATGTGCCTCATATGCTTTTATGTGACTTCAAAGCCAACAGTTTCTTTTTTTTTTGTAGCACTTGAGCTCACTATTCCATCAGAGAGCTGTTTCTGGAAAGATCTGTTGCAGGTTTAATGTGAGGAAAGTGTTTTAGGGCAGTATTGGATAAATGTATTAATGGATTGCATACTTGGATTAATGGGATTCACATGATGAGAACTGATAAAAATGCTTGACAACTATACTCGACTTTAAGAATGTTGTTAACCACAGACCACACAGAACCACACTTCTCACATTTGAAAAGACCGTTTATTAGTTCCTCCATTTAGAGCTTTGTGAACTATGGAAAGAGTAAAACAAACCTAGCCCCCATCCTCATCTAAATCCCTTTTTTACAGACCATCCTCAAACTTTTTGTTTGTGGCTAGAAAACATGAAGCATGAAACTGTAGTTTTATGTTTATGTTTGATTTTTGGTTTTCATTTATTTATCTACCATATTATACTTACTGTATACATATTATACAAAACCTGCTCCAGACACCCAAAAATCTTTGAGTAAGAAAGTGCCTACTGCCTTCAGTTTTAAATGCACTTCCATAACCTTCACTAAGAGAAACAACATGGTAGGAAGTACATCCCAGTATGGGCAGAGTGTTTTAACTCACTGGGAGTAAGCTTCAACCTCTAAATAGAGGAACATAAGAACAATTACTAATGATACTGAGCCATTTAGATGTTTATCTTGCTTTTTTTTTCTTTCAGTAGCTAATTGATTAGAGG
The DNA here is from genome assembly GCF_055471065.1 of Atractosteus spatula. NCBI lineage: Eukaryota > Metazoa > Chordata > Actinopteri > Semionotiformes > Lepisosteidae > Atractosteus > Atractosteus spatula. The sequence continues at coordinate 25,063,558 of NC_142713.1, read as the reverse complement.
ATCTCATTCAGAAATCCATTTTAAATTCACTACCCCAAATTTTCCACTTGTGCACTTTAGTTCATGTTTCATAATTGCTTCTGAAGAAGATACTAGATTGTATAATTGTGATATGACATCCCATGGAGATTTTAATTCTGCATTTTTATATGTATATACATTGTATTTATGTTTTTATTTATTTTAGACAGTGCTAAAAAGGATGAAAAAATACGTGTATGCATTAACAACTCTTCCTCATAAGTACCCCATTTTATACATTATATGATGATACAGTAAATTTTACAGTGACACAAAAAAAACTCATGGATTATGGCTCTTTAAAACAAGGGTTAGGCACTGCGGGGGAAGTATAGAAAAGTAGAATAAAAGTCAAAACAAGCTCAAAACAAGTATAAAAATATAAAAGTTTGCACTTACATTCATACTGTATGTGTGTACTCAAAGAGAGACTGAGGTTAAAATGTCTCTGCATTTTAGACCTTGTCATCCTCCATTAAAACTTGGTCCAGATATTCACAAATGTACAGGAGCTGTAAAAGTGCTATTTTGAAAGTTTAACACAAGGCAATGTTGGTGTTTTGCAATATTACCTGAGTGGTATTTGGAGGTGGAAACACTGAGGCTCATTTTTGCAATGAGTAAAAATGTTTGAAAATCAACAAGTATTGTTCATCTTTCCAAGAAAAAAAGAATATGATCATGTTGTATTATCAAAGAAGCTTCAATATAAATATATTTTTATGTCCCGACGACATATTTGGGTCACAGCACTGCTTGAATCGCATATTTCCTTGCTTTTTTCCTGTCGGTTGGGACGATAAACTTTTATTTCCCGTTTGTTTTCACAGCAAGAAAAACTGGGTGACATCTGCTTCTCCCTTCGCTATGTGCCTACTGCTGGTAAACTGACTGTTGTCATTCTGGAGGCAAAGAACCTGAAGAAGATGGACGTGGGAGGCTTATCAGGTGAGGAATGATAGGGCAACTTAGAGAGAAGCAATCTAAACTATCACTCTCCGAGATGGCAATACAGACACACTGTAATCCAGTCTCAGCTGGCACCCTGAGATAAGTATGGGTTTGAAAATTCAGTCTCCCAAATCACAGGAGCTCATTTTGTAAAGAAAATAGTAGTTGGCAAAGACCCTTGATGAAACTGGAATCTCACATGGAAAACCTTCATTATACATCCTGATTGCTCTTTTTACATTTTTTCTAATGGTCTGCAGATGAAATTTTAAATAAACGCCATTGCTCAATTTCACCCCAGATGACCTAAAGCTGCATGGAATTTGCATTAAAGTAGAGGGAGAAAAAAAATCCCTCTGTATGTGATGAAATATTGTAAGGCGTTAGGCTCTTGTAACTAATTCTTCTTTGAATCAAAAGCATTGGGCTCTTTCTTGTAAATAATTTTTCCTTGAACCAGTCTCCCTTAATTACATGTAAGGGAGCTTTCTTTTTCGTTTCGTTTTAATTGTTCGGCCACAATTGCTTTGTATTCTTTCAATGTCCACGTTTTCAGAAATCCATGTTCATATCTTAATTGCAAGGCTTTCAGTTTACATTAAAGGTTCTTGCAGAATTATTTGAGGGCACATGATGTTAAATTGTCCATATTGTGAATACTGTGCTCTGCAAGCTGCAATTCTCAAAATGCAGTTGTTTTAAGCCCAAATCATAGAGGGATTTGCAGCGGGTTCCAAACACAACAGTACTGCATCTGCTGTTGTGTGTGGAAGCGTAGGTGACAGCATAAGAACGGCTGTGTTTACTGTGCTCTGGCTGGGTTTGTTCCCATTAAAGCTTTGCGTGACAAGTTGTTGAAAATGATTTATTCAAGGTCACAGTAAACCTTAACAGTCTAGTCCCCTGAGAGAGTTTATTTCTGAGAGAGCTGCACTGTCCCTTTCTGCCATTTTCACCCATGTGAGCCAGAGTTACTGAAGGATGTGCCAATTAGTCCCCGTTTAGGAGGAGCAGCTGGATGACAAAATAAATTGCACCTCTGGAAAAACTATTTTCTATTGAAATGAAATTAAATCTTTTTTTTTTCTAAAATTTTTTTATTCTACACTGTGAGAATGTACGTGAGACATGGTTACAAAAATGTAAGCATTTTGAATTTGTTTCCAGCTGGTGCTGTTACTAAGTACTGACCTCTGTGTCTTCAAGTTTCACGGGTTGTGGCTGGTGGAACGCATCTTTTTTTCCCAGTCACATCCTGCTTCCAATCCATCAGAGTGCAGAAAAAAAAAAATGATGGATATCGACCATTCTCCCAAACTAAGCCTTCCTTACTAATTGTATCAGTTGCAATAAGCATATCTGTTTAAAATGTTACATGGAATAAAATGCCTAAGATGGAATTTTAAGTATGAAACTAACAAAAATAAATGCATGCTGTCCCTTTAAAAATAAAAGGATTGTAGTGAAAAAGTTATAGAGTACTCTTAATGACAGGTGCCTGTGGGTTTTTTCTCTCAAATGTGGCACTGAAATCACAACCCTGTTTATATACCCTGTTTATTGCAAATAAATATCAGACTCAGTTTCCAGGACTAAATGAAAGGGTTTCTAAAAGTCTTTCAATATATTATTTGCTTGTAAATCAACAGCAGTCTATTAAGATGTTTTTAAAGGTGAGGAGCGATGCACTATAACTGGCTTTAGCTACAGTACAGCAGGCACCGTAGCAGCTGGTGCCATAAGCAATTAATTGACTGCCTTCTCAGTCTCTCCTCAGTTATGATCTGAGCTCAGTCAACCTTCTTTTCTTGGTATTTTCCTGGGCAGGACTTGCACAATTGTGTAAAATTGCTTGAAGTAGTGCAGTGCGTCTGTAATATGAATGAATGTCTGCTGGGGGTAGAGGTGCAATCTCTGACACACACTCACACACATATACTGTAAAACTCTTCTTAAGTACAATCTTACAGTGTTATGTCATGACTAAGCAATGAAACGGAAAGACTTGCATGACAAAAAATGTAAAAAATAGCAAGGGATTGGGTAAAGAATCCTGCAGAGTACAGGAAACTGTACCTTGTTAAATTTCTAAAAACTATGGAACTGGACAATGTATGGAAGAAATTGGTTGAGAGTCAATTTGCAAAGAATGATAATTGTTGTTATAATTTGTGCTCAGTTCTGAATTCAGTATGAAATTAAATTAGTTCACCATTAAATATAAATACAAGATTGATTCTGCATTGATTTTGTATGTTACAGTATTTTATCCGTATTCATAATCCTTATCAGTATTTTCTCAGAAAGTCTGGGCTTTGCTAAATTTACATTTCTTTTTGCTATTTGGTTCCCATTTTTTGTGGTATTTCCTTTCTTGTTGTTGCTAAAGAGGCAGGTTTGTAGTTTGTGAATAATCCCAGAATAACTGGCAACAGCACGTGAGTCTTCAAAAACACTTAGCACTGTCTGCAACACACAAACACCCTTTCCTTGCACTTATTTCCACCAAAGTTAACCTTCACCTCAGCTGGTTGCTTGTCTTATTCTGCTCTAGCTATTATCATTCATCTATTATCATTTTTTAATTGTTCACCACACCCCAATTTATTACCTGTCATGCACCAGGTCTGTCCTGTAACTGTCTAACTGTACAACAAAGCTAAGGCCACCAGGTGTACAGTGTTTGTCCATCAGAGCTGTGAGGACAGTAGATTGGAACCTTGCTGTTCAGATTTCCATATCGATCAGACATGTTAATTTTCATGAGTCTGCACTTTAAAACACATAAATAAACTCGGATCCACTTGTCCCTTTCGTTTTGTTTAAATCTTTGCATTTCAGTAACGCTTTTTTAATGTCAAAAGATACAAAAACACTTTACACATTAGAGGTCTCACTGTATCCTTGGAATGCAGGCATTATGAGTCCCACTACACAGCAGACCAAGCAGAGAAGTGAGAAACTGCTTCAACATTTGAATTAAGGAGGAACATTAGAGAAGTCAGACAGTGCTAGCCCAGAATGGGATTTAGCGAGGACACCAAGGATAACACCTCTGCTCTTATGAGGTTTCACAGGATCCTTAACAATCACATATTCAGGGTATTGGTTTTACCTGTAAATTAAAGAGCTAACACTACAACTGCTCACTTAAGTATAAATGTTAGAGGTTATGTATCAGTAAGTGGTACTCTTACCTATGAAGCACAATTACTAAATGTAATTATGCTATATTTCCAGAGTGCTCCCAGTTAACTAAAAGGTTGAACTGTAAACACAGGTCAAAAAGGATGTTAGAAAATCTAAGAGAAAAATAGGAATATTACAAAGGAACAAACAACAACAATAATAAAAACGTATTTCATTACTTCCCCAGCAAAAGAAAGCATTTAGGATTAAGTAAAATGTAGCCAAGACAGCAATGGAAAACTTGAAGATGAAAGGGAAATGACAGATGTACTAGAAGTGTATTTCACTCAGGTGTTCACTACGGAAGATGCAGACAGCATGCCTCAGGGTGCAGAAGGAAGTTATTTATTAAACAGTATTTGCATAGAAGCCGACATGTTTCAAGTACTAGAAGAGCTGGAGATAAATAAATCTGTAGGCCCAGATGGCATCTTATCAATTGTACCCAAGGAAATGAGAGATGTTATTGTTTAACCATTGACTCAACTCTTCAGACAGTTGCTCAAGACAGAGATAGTACCCACAGACCACAGAATAACTAATGTGCCGATCGATAAGAAAAAAAAACTGACTCAAGTAATTATAGACCAACAAGTCTGACATTGATTACAAATGATGTAAAGTTATGGAAAGTATTATTAGAACTAAATTAGAGGGTCGCTGTGACTTACTAACTTACTACCCAGCATGAGCACAATGACATTGTATACCATAAAAAAAGAAATAAAATAAGTGCAGGTTTAATAAGGGAGCCGAAACAAAAAACTGCAAAAAGAAAACCAACAGGCCAGAATAAAACTCAGCTAAGCACTACTACTGTATGCCACATAGACTAGGTTATATACTATAAGCCCCACCCCTGGTCCTCTTGATGGACAACTGAACCTCCATTTTAAGGGGTGGGTCAACAGGCTCTGTAACTTGACACAAGATGGTGGAACGGACAGATACGAGACAACATTGTGGACCCACAACAGGTAACACACAACAAAATACAACCATACATATCATATAAAAATAACATAGCAATAGATTCCACAAAAAGAACTATATGACAGGCCACAAGGTCATGCGACAAAGGCCGAGCACAGCCTTTTGTCACAGTCACCTGTATGAACATAACATCCTACGGAATAAACAACATAGAATTTTGAATAGGTAGGTCTTTCCAAACTTACTTGTTGAGTTCTTTGAACAAGCAACAACAATAGCGCCCACACACAGCATATGATTTGGTGTATTGAAATTTTCAGAATGCTTTTAATAAAGCTCCTCATAAAAGATTTGATCTAAAATAAGTGCTTGACATTTGGTAAAATGTGAGCATTTGGACTGAGAATTGGTTAATAAATATGAAAGAGAGTACAGATAAGGGGTAAATGTTAAAATGAGAGTGATATTATTAGAGTAGTACAACAGGTATCTGTACTGTAGAACTGTAAAATACAGTAGAATGGCCTAACATCTGTCAAATGATGTTTAATGTAGATTGGTGCAAGAGTTTGGATGCAGGTAGTAAAAACATAACCTATAAATGCCGAGCTAGAAGAGGCTACTTCTGAAAAAGACGTGGGTGTTTATATTGACACACCATTCACAGTACTTCTTTCAGACAAGATGGGAAAGCAGTAAAAAGACAAAAGCCAGAGGACAGAAGTTGAAACTAAATGGATGTGCATTTAAAACTGAGAATAGGAAACTTCTTTAACTAAAGGGTTTGGGAGTAAGGGACAAGTTATCCAGTTGTGTGGTTGAAGCCAATAACTTTTTCTTCTTTCAAGAAGCTGGATAAGATTTTTGGATCAAGAAGCTACTAACTACCAGATGAGCCAAATGGCCTTTTCTCATTTTGTAACCTTTCTTACATGTATGTTCTCATGATGGATTAGTTTGGTAAGGAAAAAATCACTCTATTAACTTTAGTTTCAAGGGAGCCTCAGTGATGAGATTTATTCACATACAAAACACCATCATTTGAAAGTATTCTGCAGAATTTGAGATATTTTATTAATGATTCAAATTAGTTTTGAAATATCTAATTTAAATGCTATCATCAGATTAGTAAGACATTAAATCACTTTTATACCCATTGGATTATGATGCTTTTCTGCACAACCCCCCTCAATATGACTTGATGTAGGATTTCTATATGTAAAAATGAAACTTGAAAAATGAATTCAACCTACTTTTTATATTTGTATATATGTATAAATGTATTATTGGACACTGAGTGAAATAACTGAAATGAAGCTAAACTTAGAGAACAGCACTACAATACTGATGGGGGTGGGGTGCAAAATCACAGTTCTGGAACAGCAAAAACAAAAGTAAATTAAAGAAGAGAGAGAATGTTCATCTGGAACGGGAGACAGCACTTGGCATTTCACTCAATCTTCCACCTCGCAAACAGACTCTCCCAGCAGATCATCCAACAACAAGAGGACCCTCAGAATCTGAAACAAAAAATGTCAGTAGCACTTCAATCTTTTCTTGCCAATTTCTGCTTTTTCTCATCCATCATATATCTGATATTTTTTTTCTAGTCTGCCTTGGCATTATAAGATGACATTTCTCTCAATAAACAGGTATTTTTATATGCAGTATACAGTATATTGTTACAAATGGGGGGTTACAAAAATGGTGAATAACAGCAATTGACCTAGTGGCTTAGTCAATAAATAAAATACATAATCAACTTGTAAAGATTTTGCCAAGAATATACTTGAGTGGTTGGTATTGATAGAGGCACATTAATTTTTTATCTCTGGGAGAGCTTTGGTGAAAAGAATAATAATTCAGGCAAACTGGATTATACATATAGTACAGTATATTTATCAACAATGACCATACACACACTACATACAACACACAAGTTTCCCTATGTACGGCACAAGTCCACAGACAAGGCGTTTCTGAGACCTATGTTTAGACCACCCCAGACTGCTACCAAGCATCTGAAGTTTTGAAACAAGTTAAAGGTTTATTCCATGCTGAAAAGAGAAGAAAGGAAACACAACTTTTTGGCTGTGGAGCCTTCTTCAGGTGGTCCTCTTCTTCTTCCACATCTGACAATATAGTGTCCCCATCACTATACTGGGGCATTAGGACCCCCACAGACTGCAGAGTGAGTGCCCCCTACTGGCCCCACTAATACCACATCCAGCAGCAACCTTAGTTTTTCCCAGGAGGTCTCCCATCCAGGTACTGGCCAGGCTTACATCTGCTGAGCTTCAGTGGACTGCTAGTTGTGAGTTGCAGGGTGATATGGCCAAGTTTACAGTGACAGCTATTACACACTTTATCTAGATTCTTAGAGACACTTCCTAGTCACCTATAGCTGTAACAATATGAACAAGAATATATCAATTCCATGCTGAAAAGAAGATAGATTTAACACATTTCTGCCATTGGGTTTCACACCAAAGAAGGCTCAACCACCAAAATGTTTTGGTTTGGCTTTCTATTTTATATCATGGAAATAAAGATTTGTATACTGATATCTATTTAATTAGCCTATTGCTTTGTCTTTATTCCTACTGAGCTAGTATACAGTAGATCTACCCATTAAACCTTGAGAACACAGATGCAAGGAATCCCATCTGAAATCAGCAGCAGTATTAGTTTAGAGTCTAACTGGAAATGTGCTGGGTCTGGCATATTTGTCAAGGATGTTTACACTGGACGCCATCCAGCAAAATAATTGTTTCAGTAGTTTAGTTATGTCCTAATGAGAGCGATAAAGGGAAGAAATAAGTAGAGAGTGTTTGTTGTGACTTGCCTAGCAAAGGAAATGGCAGTCTAGACATAAAGTTATTTACAATAAAATAATTGTAAAACATAAAGTTTATGTATACTTGTTTATTGTTTCACAAATAAATTCAAAATTCTGTTGAAACATTCTGTGACTCTTACAAGAAAATATACTTTCATAAACAAGAACTTTCATGAACATACTTGAAGTTACCTTGCATTGGGAAGGAAGTTTACATTTAATTGGAGTCAATCCGGTTTCAGAATACTGCTTAGTCAGTTAGGGAATATATGTACTGTATCAATTTGATCATGTTCACAAGAGTATAGATCCTTTAATATGGTTGAGTGAGGTGTTTTCTTAAATATCTGCTTAAACTACGTATGTGCTTGAAAATGTTATTGTGCTTTTGTGTCAATATTTTGTAAACCTATTGTGACTTATAAATTGGTACAAACAAAACCAGTTTCTCAAACCAAAACCCAGTGTCTAATGCTTTGGTTTGTAAAGGACAAGCCTAAAATGCAGCCTCAGAAGAGCTGTGCAGGGAATTTGAGACAGCCATTGCAGTTCTTAGAAATCCTTTTGATTACAAGATTCCCAACAATATTCAATCTGCTTTTCCAAGGGTTCCCTTGAGCACAGAATGGAACATAAACAATGAAGTTAGTAATAAACAGAAATTATAAATGACAATTATATTGTCCATGATTTTGAAAAGAAGGGAGAAAAGGTTAATTTCAAAAGCAGTTGAATGAAAAACAAATTGAAATATATTCTTTTTTGTTGGCATTTGTTAGTATGCTTTGTCTGCAGAGAAAGCCTTTCCATGTGGCACATTATTGTTAACGTTTAATTTCACCAGCATTCTTGCACAGTAGAAAATGTATTGTAAATGTTATTTAGTATTTTGCAAAAATGCACAGCTGGTGACAATATAATCTATGGCACAAAGATGTTGTTCATTTTGTGTTTTTTTAAGATGCAGCATTGATGCCTACTAAATATGTCTGTGGGTCAGTCAACTAAGGTTGCTGTGTAGATTATTAATAAGAGACATAAGTTTTTTTCTGTACAAATGAAATGGTCAATATTGTGATGTGCTGAAGTAACAGTGAAACAGACAAAAACTGAAAAAACTTTACTAGTGTCAAACCGAAAAGAGTCATGTAGGCACATTCATAAGAATCTTTACATATCACGGACGTATCTCGTACTTCAGTTTTACACGTATGAAAATGTTTCTCAGAAGCTTTGTCAGATGGCTCACTGCAGTAGCCAGAAATAATGGAACATCGCTGAGCTCAGTTTCAAACCCCCTGCCTGTTGCAGGATATTGAAGGAGGTGAATGCCTGATTGGCAGAAAGGTCAGTCACATTTAAGAGACCAATAGACTGAGACAGGGTGACATGAGGTCATCCAGCTAGGACAACAAACCCTGTTTGCTGAATTTCCCAGGGAGAGTTTTCAATTTTCAGATACATGTAAATCATTCTAAAGCAAAGTTCAGAAGGTAAACAAAGAACAGGGTCTTAAATCAATAGAGGTAGCTCTTATGTTCATAATATTTTTCAATGCTTTTTTAGAATATCCATTAAACCTTTAAAACACTTTTGGAAATGAAAATGTGGTGCATGTAATGCACCGTAGGTTTTGTCTTTGGGACAGTAAATGTTCTGTCATTCTCTTGTGTTGTACTACACAAGCTAATGAGCTGTTTTATTGCTGACTGATGGACCTTTCTGAAGTAATCATCAAAGAGTGCAGGGATCTATTATTAAAGAACTCCCACTGTCCTCCATCACTCACGATGGACAGAAACAGAAAGAATTCCACATTTAGATTTTTTTTCTTTTTACGTGTAAAGAATTGTTTAGTACAAGAGTCTGTAAAATAGCACCAGTCTGCAGATTTAAATAAAAGCATCATATACTTTATGTTTGCAGTTGAGCTTCTAGGCATTTAGCTCCAATGACTGATCTTGCTGAAAAGCAGAAAAACAATTTGAAAAGGTAATTGAAGATTGTGGGTTGTTACTGTCTCGGTTTGCAGCAAAATGCTTGATGCCGTTATCTGAATGCCTTTGGGCTGTGTAGGTAAGTGGCCCGTCCAAGTGATTAATGTTGTCTGAGGAGACAAAATAAAAATGGCAGTTATTTCATTGCAATATTCATCTTTGCAAGATATTGATCCATATAAAGTAATATAGTTGCTCCTTCTCTGGGCCCCTGTTTTGTATATTGGAAGGTTGTACTTAATCTTTTCTTGAAGCTCTAAAATATTGTTACCCAAAGTTTAAGCTATTTTCACTTAAACATGTCTCTCTATTGTGACATCCATGAATAGTTTACATCAAAAATCATGGAAAGGTATTCACACAATATATTCACAATCAACAAATTATTTTGCTCCTAATGGTCAGCAAATTATCTAAGCTTGTAAATGCTGATTGCTTCTAATTACATTACCCAAATGGAAGGTGTTTGTTTATGAATGTTACCATGTAGCTGATTTTGGCACGTCTGGTGCTTGTCAGAATGTATTGCCATGTACCACATATAGGGTTTGATCCATTGCGACCTGGTTGTTGTGTTTCAACCAGAAGTTGTGTTTTCGGACTGTGTATTTGTGCAGATATTAATGCACCCCGGAGACTGTCTAGATGGATAGATCTGTCACAGCTGATGCTATGTTTGAGGTGTGAGCTAGCTGCAGGGGCACCCACTGTCTTACATATTATTCAGTCACAGTAAATTCAGCTACTTTACTGTGTGTGAAGTTCTTACATAATTTCTACTGAATAAGGCATAACAAACCATAATCTTCAAATAACAAATATCACGTAAACTGGAGGCTTGTAGTTACAATTTTACTGGTATTATTTATTTTTTATTTTTTAAAATACCACAAATTGAAAAAGTACAATTTGATATACAGTATACAGTTATTGTCATTTTACATTGACATTTGCTATTTGGACCAAGTGAACATGTAGAGAAGTGTCAATAAATATGAAAACAAATTATGATGCATAACATTAAAAGACAATGAGAACTTAAATACTCTGCACACTGTATATCATGAAACAGTTCTGTACAATAACCCAGCAGGACATATTGGCATCTTGTATCTGGGTATGTAAGAAAGCATTTCTTTCAGAAGGTATCAGAACTGTAGCATGTCCTCCTTATTGTAGGGGATACGTTACTGAACTGTCCATAAATAATAAAAAATGCCTATACTGTACTTGGAAAGAGCTCTCCTATGCCACATATACAGTATACCATGGGTATACCTAATAGACCAAGGTAATCAACACAAATATGCCATGTATCGCAACAGCATGACACACTATAATTATAATACTGTACAGTGTTCTGTTTTAAAAATAAATATTATAAAAGTTAACATTAAGCATGTCCCTTTACTGTAAGTGAGCACAGTAATCTTCAGGAAGATGTGGTGAAGTTTGAGAGAGGTGTGGTGGGCCTTGCGATCTTGTCATGTGATAGAATGTTGTGTTTCCTTTCTTTTCTTTTCAGCATGGAATAAACCTGTTACCTGTTCCTTATCATTCAGGAATGGTGCCCTCAAGGGAACTTATTATTTATTCACCCACATGCTGTCCACACCCCTTTTTTCATTATTTTTCATCAAAGTGAAGTCATGTTTTTCACAACAACAACTGTCTGCGGCTTATTTGTTTCATGTAGTAAATCAACCTTTAGGAATTCCACAGAAACTTTACGCTCTGCATTTTGCTGTCCTTGCACTTTCTGCACAATCCTTGTGGGATGCTTACATGTTCTCTGCTGTGTGTGTAATTTCTGAATACAAACCATTTTTATTTCCATAATCATCTTTGGCAATCTAAATGATTGTTCAGATCTGTTTCAAATCTATTTTGTTTAAAGATCATCCCTTAACAAGAGCTAGTTCATTTCATACGAGTTTTAAAACATAAAAATATGCTTTAAAACAACCGTACAGCAGCAAAATAATTTTTAAAACTTGTTTGTTGCATTTAGTTAAAAAAATGTTTTTCCAACTCTGTTGTGCCGAAAATTCTGTTCTTCAAAATATTGTTCACTTTTAGATTTGATTTCTGTTGTCCTTGTTTTCCCTTGAAATATGTGAAATTATGATTTGAAAAGTTCTCAGAATTCAACCAGTTTAATTGTATTTCACTTTATTTTTTAGTCTATTTGGAAATTGGAGTTTGAATAACCACAAAGATATTTAGAGGAAGGTTCTGGCACCTTTAAGAGAATTAAGTCATTGTTTAATTTTAATAATTGTTTAATTGGATCTACTTTTATCTTCATCTTGGGTTTTATTTCATGTTGTAGTTTTAAACTTAATTTAAAAAGCAAGTTAGAGCAACTTTAAGTTAATTGTGACATGATAATCCAACTGTCACTACTTAAGTTGAGGTGTGTGGTCTGTGCAGGGACATACTGCTGTACGCAGTCAAAATAGGTTTCTCTTCCATTGATTTTTTTCTACTGACCCTAGCCCAGAAATCCCAAGTGCTTCTTGATTGAGGTTTTGTTTTGCTCTCATTTGCCAGTGACTGATAAGGTAAAATAGTGTTTTAAATACATCACAACCACATTACAAAGGAAGTCCTTATCAGGGGTCACACCTATCAAAAATGCATGCATGGGAAGCAGCATGACAGCACTGCCACTGGAGTTTGTGGAGGTTGATACCCTGTGGCTTTGAGTGCATTGACATTTGTCACTGCTCTGTGAGTCACCCAACCATAAACCCAATTATGGGACCTCATGTGTGCTACAATACAGATTCATTTTAAGTTGTTTTGTGAGGCATTTGATAACAGTGAAATCCACAAAAACAGGACATGTCATTTATGTAACAGACCATAAACTGACCCTGCTGATGTGCTGTACTACAGGACACAGCATTTAATAATTGCTGAAGTAAACGATTGTAAGTAAATAATTGAAGTAAACGATTCAAAAAGAAGTAAACAAAGGTCATATAATGAATGATACAGATGCAAAGGAGATGGAATTTTCAGATTGTATTAAATTATATTTGAACAGTCTAACTGTAAGTAAACATTTTTCCATAGCAAGGAAGAGGTTGTTTCAAGTAACAACACCAGAAAAGGTTAATAGATCTTGTCACTGGTGGTGCTGTTAGAAGGTCTCTAGGGAACCTTAAAAAACATGGTAATAGACTTCTTTATAAACTGGTCCTGTTTAAAAGTTTATACAACTAAATTTGACTGTTTTGTTGTATAACTTGTATATTTATGCTTCCACATTCTAGCTGTTTTATAGAAGCAGGATCCTTTATTTTACCTTCAAAGTTTGTTTAGAATTTATAATGGTTCTTTGTTCACTATGCATGACATCTTTACTTTATGTATATAGTCTCTAACCAAAGTCCTACATATAGTGAAAGTCACGATTTTGTCTAAAGAAATTCAGTAGGTTTTGTAAATCGTATTATATGACAGCTATACCCTGAAGAATATGATGTTTTTTCCAAGTTTTTTGAGTGTTTTGCTTTCCATACATAGAGTCCTAAATGAAAAATAAAATGTTTTGAAGCCCAGCTAGCTGTTATTCTTCATTATTCCTCTCTTCTCCCACATACGGAGGGTATTTTTTTGTTTTTAGATTTTTTTATTGTCTGTGTGACTAATTTGGCTTTGATCTTCACAACTAGGTCGGCATGTAATTAGTTTTAAATTGCCTCAGAAGCAAAATTAAGATATTCAAATTCACTTACAATATGAGTTCTAAAGGTTTGTCCTATCTTCCCTACAACACGTCTTAATTTTCTATAGCACCGTGGTGCCTTCTGTCTTTTGGGAATTTAAAAATTTAAGTACATTTGCAAAACATAGGACCTGCTCCTCTGCCAGCTGAAATTATTACCGTAAATATAACATACTGTGCCCTCCTAAGTATTTACAAAGTGTGTTTGTTCTATTTACAGTGATGAGTTACTATATACCTGATAATTCTGTGAATTCCAGAAATAACTAAACCTTTGACATTGTTAAAGTGTTCTTTTCCTATATTTCTGAAGACGATGGGGGGTTCCTCATTTAAATGTGCCAAGTGATCAGAGAACACTTTCTCTTAACTACCAAGAATATGAAGCAACTAGCTGTTATGTTTGTGATGTGGATGGGTTATTACTGAAATTTTTATGCAGCTGGATCAGTTGAATTTGAGACAGTGAAAACAAAAAGCAGAAGAAAAACTAGATAAAATAGAAAGAGTCTCTAGAAATATATTCTATATATATATATCACAAGGAACAAGCAATAAGTTGCAGAACAGCTCATTGAGTGTAATGAATATGTACGAACAGGCAGCTCCATAAAAGGTTGTGTCAGAATTGAGAAGAAAGTAACCAAATTCAAATTACCATTATCTAAGTGCATTATACAAAATGGCTGATGCATTAGCTTTACTCCATGCACATTAGTGAAATGCAGGTTCGTTTAACCAGTTTTGTGAAAACACCTGCGGCATTTCATCTCTAACACCATTCATCATTTCCCCATATCCTTTTCTCGTTACGACTGAGTAACAAATTGTAGTTTATCTTTTATCTAATGTACTAAAATGAACCCACTGTGAGAGTGCAGGTGCAAACACGGCTGTTTATTTGGGTTTTCCTCTCCACAGTCCTGAACCTTCTCATCCAAGAAATAAATGCCTTACAGTGGAGAAAAAATTATATAAATAAAATCAGGTATTACTTCCAAGGCTGCTGATCCCAGCTATCTGCTCTTATTGCATGGTACAATTTGTCTTTCATGGTACAGTATGTTGTGTTTTGATACTGTACATAGTATATAAGCTCTTTTATAGTAGTAGCAATACTTTTTTATTGATATTTTAATAAGACATTTTAGAGTATATTACCTAGTTTTTAGCTGACCTCACTGTGCTCTAGGAAGCTCTGTGATCACCGGTTAATGCATTTCTAATTGTGAATAAAAATAAATTATTATCATTCAAGCCAAATAATTATTAATGAATTCCTGACATGCAAAAACCATATATTAAGGTAAACGTGCACATGTAATACCTTCACCCTCCAAAATAGTTTCAGGTCTTATTAGCTGAAAGGTTTTATCAAATGTAGATTTAAACATATGCAGCTGCAGTATGTGAACTTGAACTGAATTAGGGGGATTGGCAGTGGAAAATCATTGTTCATTTCTTTTTCCATTCTGTTTGTGAACACAAGCGAAGCTCTGGCTTATGAGATTTCCTGGGTTTCTGCCCATCTGAATTAAGGTGACTGGCAATGTTTTGTTCTTCAACAGGAGGTATTCAAATAAGAAGCTGGACTCCTGTGTGGGTGAGAACTGCTGTGGTTCTCACTGCTCACACACTCCTAGCTGAGGGGCCTCAAGCTCAGCTTTAGAAGTTGCTTTCTCTGATAACGTTCCCCTAATCCTTTTGTTATGATGCCTGCCCCTGAGAATTGAAAAAAAATATAAATGCAGTACATCTCACTGTCAAAATGCTGGTGGGACGACCAAAAATAAATTCTTTCCGCTGCTATTTTAGTGCTGAAGATGCTAACAGGCTTTTGTTTGAATTCTGGCTGCAATTATGTGCTTAATGAACTCTTCTTTATCTGCAGTATTCAGCTGATGGTATCAGGAACATTAGAATAAGTCTACAGAACCTATGGAATATGTGGGACATTTTCCCCTCCTTTCGAATAAGCCCTGTCACAGGCGTTTAAGTGGTTTATAACTGTGCTGCTGTGTGAGGAGAGAGTTACACTGTGGCCTGAAGCATTTGTGTGGGAGTTGGAAGTTCTGTCACAGATCATTCTTCCAGCAGAAAATCTGAAGTGGAAGCAGCAACTTCAGGCCTGATAAATTTCTCCTGTCAGGCTCCTGTCATTGAATCGTGCTAGACTGTTAATGGGATTGTGGTAAAACCCCAAAGAAAAGAAACAAACTTTGAAAAATACTGTAGCAAGTAAGCCTTATTCTAAAACTGAGGATTTCTCATTTTATGGTTCACAGAACACCTGCACTGCTTCCAAATTCAAACTTTTATCTACTGCCTGGTAATTGTAATGTAGTAATTTTACTGCATGATCTGATTTAAATGCTTGGTATCATGTTTTGTAGTTTCATTTAAAAACTCCTTCCATCCACCCATTCATCCATTTTCCATTTTACAGCTTTATCCAATTCAGGGTTGCAGGGAAAGGGGAGGCATAGCCTATTGCAGCAAGCAATGGGCACAAGGCAGGGTACAACCTGGGCGAGATGCCAGTCCACCTCATGGCAGACAACACGAACACCAGGGACAGTTTTCCTACAAGTGTGTCTTTGGACTGTGGGAGGAAACCAGAGCACCTAAAAGAAACCCACTCAAACCCAGGGAAAACATACAAACCCCACACACAGTTGGCACCCCAGGTCTTATTTAATAAGCCTAATGTGTTAAATGAAACAGAACACCTGGGTCTTTTTGTCACAGGGTGAAATATTTAGCAGAATACAAGTAAAAACAAACCAACATACCACCCAGTGTACATGTACCCTTACCGATGGGGCAAACGTGAGACTGACATACTGTACAAATCAATCCATGTTACCAAATAAGCAGAATATAGTGCACAATGTAAATGCCTGTCAGCAGGGGGCAGTGCGATCCTGCAGTAAGAACCAAAGAACTTTTGTATTGTCTTTTCATGGCAAGGAAAGTGATAGGAATTGATTTCATTAACAATCAAGAAAGCAGAGGTCATGGCATATATTATCTAAGATTTAAATATAGTAATTCCATAACTCTTAGGCCTGACAAAAAGCAAACCAGTTTAGTAATCGATTCTTCCCAAAAGGTAACACTGGGAGTCTTAAGCATTGACCCATACCTCCAGTGTAGAATTTCAAGACATGTACTGTGTCAAAAATGATTCTGCAGTGGCAGGATTATCCATGTAAAGAAGAAAAGAAACAAAAAGACAGCCAATGACTTCCAGTGTTACACTTCACTTGTCCCAATATGTTTTTGCCAATCTGTTAAGAAATTAATTACCTAGAGTGTCCTTTTACAGCTCTGTGCCTCAAGGAGTCTTAATCTTAATTCTAACATATTGATCTAAAACATTTATACTAATTAGCTATTAAGGGAAAAGCCAGGCAAAACTGTGCATTATTAAAACTGGTTGATTTTTTTTGCAGAATCTCTTTAATGTAATATTCTTGCCATCAGTTAAATTGGCTGGAAGCTCCAGACATTCCCAGCTGATTGTCTCTTCTGAAAGTACAAACAGTTCTGCACTGTTTGATTCCTAATATGGTAACAACAGAGAGTTCAGTGTTAGTTCCAAACAGGGCCTCTTCAGTCTGTGGAATGCAGCGTGAAAGCTTTCCTGTAGAGATAAAAGTGTTTATATCAGCTGAAATACAAGGCTGAAATGGAGAGACTGCAAATTTAAAGTGCTGTTCAATGTTTTAACAGTCAGGTTCTCCTGTCAAAATGAATTATTTTTTATTCTAACAATAATTGCCAACAGTTAGGTTAATGCAAACCACTGTTCATTAATACAGCAAACAAGCTTTCAATCTTTACATTGCCATTAAAATTAAATGTATGAATATTGCGGATAGAGCTGTCCTGATATGCATGATTCCAAATGGCAGTCAGCCATAGCTTTTATTTATCGATTGGAGAGAACATTAGGAATCTTGAGCTAAAGGTATTGATTCTGTGTATGTTTTGGTGCTCATTTATACCCACCTGTTGTCTTCTCATTGGGGGTTGCTCTTTGCTACAGATAACTTTGCCATGCTTCCAGCCGCAAGGATATCTTTCATATTCCATTTATTCCCTTTTTACATGTAGACCTTGAAGTTGTGATGCACAGGGCTACAACAAAACCAAACCTGCCTAATTGTTTTGTAGACTCATCTCTGTCCATAGATTAATACCAGCTGCAATGTTTAGCCAGAGTTTAGCCAGAGGCAGTTAAATAATGGCAACTACTTTCCACCAGGAAATTCAGCTGACACCATCAAGCTCATTCAAATGCAGCTTGATAAATACAGTATACACTTTCTAAAAATGAAGACTAAAGAAAAGAAATTCTGCAGTATCACTCCGGTCCCCTAATTATTATTTATATCCTGAATTTGTTCAGCGTTTCCTCACTTCCCACTAAAGCTGTTATAGTTTGCGGCCTTTGATGTTACATACAAGTAATTTGAATTGTAAAAGCAATTACAAAATTCAGTCAGCTTTTGATGTTAGGAGAACTAAATGTACATTTTGCCTTGTAAGTTGTTTCTACATTCATCTTCAGTAGTTCTATACGGATGATAGAAAAGCAGAAATAAGAAAAAAATATACTTGGCTGCACAGCAGCAGAATATGGTCAATTTACGCAATGATACAGACATGAAGAAAAGCTTTTCTGTTTGTTTCATGCTGCAACAAAACAGTGCCTTAGACACACCTTGTTTGTAAGTGAATTGCAGCCACAATACAAATGACTGCCTAATTTCTAAAAGGCACAAAGGATTACAGTAGATCAAAACAAAAAGCTAAAATATTATTACTATATACATTTTCTGTAAAACATCTACTATTGGAGAATTGAAGATTCTAATTTAGATAGTATAGACGCAGTTCTTATAACACATTCTTATGCATAGTATGCTTTTTTATCAGAAACCCAATGACATTTCACAACTTTACAAGAAATTAGCAGCCTGTATCTTTTTTCACTTTGTTTCTTCAACTGCTAGGAGTAAATTTAATGCTGAAGCAGTAGCCAGTCCAATGTAATAACTGTTTGTTCTAGCAGAGTGGTAAGATAATAATAATAATTGCCTATATTTATATAGCGCTTTTCTGGACACTCCACTCAAAGCACTTTAGAGGTAATGGGGACTCCCCTCTCCCACCACCAATGTGCAGCATCCACCTGGATGATGCAACGGCAGCCATAGTGCACCAGAACACTCACCACACAGCTATCAGCTATCAGTGGGGAGGAGAGCAGTGTTATGAAGCCAATTCATAGATGGGAATTATTAGGAGGCCGTGATCGGTAAGGGCCAATGGGTAATTTGGCCAGAACGCCAGGGTTACACCCCTACTCTTTTCGAGAATCAGGACTGGGATTTTTAATGACCACAGAGAGTCAGGACCTCAGTTTTACATCTCATCCGAAGGACAGCGCCTGTTTACCGTATAGTGTCCCTGTCACTATACTGGGGCATTAGGACCCACATGGACCGTAGGGTGAGCGCCCCCTGCTGGCCCCACTAATACCTCTTCCAGCAGCAACCTTAGTTTTTCCCAGGAGGTCTCCCATCCAGGTACTGACCAGGTACTGACCAGGCTCACACCTGCTTAGCTTCAGCGGGTTGCTAGTTGTGAGTTGCAGAGTGATATGGCTGCTAGCTAATAAATAGCTTTCTGCAGAAATTGAAATTAAAATGGTTGTGGAGTGTGCGTTTGCGTGTTTACAGTATGAGTATTCTTTTTCATTTTCCCATCTCCCTAAATGAATATAGCAAATATCAAGGCCTAGACCATCTAGGGCCTTTGAATAGGATGTCACAGCAATTAAAAGAGACATCAATTGTGAAGAAATTTCAGACTTTGTAATAGAGGAGTGATGACACTCTGAAAGTATTTTATCCCTCAAGCTGCAGTGGAAATAAGCTAAGGCTTCTTTATGACAGTTTCCACGTAAAAACTGACAGATACCAGTGGACTAGGTGGAGGCAAAGTCCTTCAATGAAAGACTGGGAAAAAAGATGAGAATTAGACTATCTGCTGTCAGGAGCCATTAAATTTCAAGTAAGATCATTTTTTTTCTCTGTGCAGTTATGCATAATGAGATATAATAAATAAATACATACATAATAAAAAGCTGTATATAGTATTAAAATTATAAAATAAACCTACATTCTTGACAATACTTTCCTACTGGCAAAATGGTAAAAAAGGTATGTCCTTTGATGAGTTTTCAGTTAACCTAGTAGCTGCAATTTAAAATGTATTTTCAAATTAGTTCTTGTGTAAATGAAAACTTCAGTTAGTTGTATTCCAGTTTACTTTACAGGTTTAGCTGAAGTAATTTTGTTACATATCAAACAAGTCAGTTAAGAAATATTTCCCATGCTTTTAGAATCATTCTTACGTTATTCTCATGCTCAGCTTCACCTAACGTGCTTAACAAATCCTTTCCTTGGGAAAATTTTATACTGTATATACATTCCTAACCTTCAGTACCTTTTGAACAATTCCATTTCAAATACAAGACTCTTTCCTCTAAAATGTTCTTCTGGTTGATTAGCATTCTGAGAGCATAAATAAAACATAAGTACCGCCTTAACAGCTTGATTGCTAATGATAAAACTGGAAGGCTGATAGACGTGATTGCATCCCTAACAAGGGCTCTTCACCTGATTACTAGATGGATTATTAGGAGTTGAAGTGCAAGACAGTAGAAGATTGTCTTCAGGAGAACTAGATATAACACTGTGAAAAGGAGACTATGGCTCCTACAAAGTCTGAGGCTAGTATAAAAGATCCATTCTACACACACTGCACATGTGCAGTCCTCATCTGTTTCTGGCCTCCAGACCCTACAATGATTGTGAAGTACAGTATGAAATTTGTACTCAAAAACACACTAATCAGTCAAGCAGGCTTTTAATTTATAAAGCCTAATGCAAATTTCACAAACCACTGTGAAACCATTTCATAATTAACAAAAATCCAAGAAATTAAAAATAAGTTTTAGTCCAAGTTTAAATGCAGTCACTGACTCTAATCAGTTAATATTTAGAACTACACAGCTTTGGCACATACAGTGTCTTTCAAACACATTGAGACCCTTGCACAGTTTTCGCATTTTATTGCATTAAAACTTTCTTTCATGACACTTTGAACTAACAATGTGTTATATATACAGCATATTTTACACATTTAAAGGAAAAAAATAAGCAAATATATAATTAATATGAACTAAAAGGAATAACTCATGGTTGTATACAAACCCTTTGCTGTGTTAAACCTAAATTAATTTACATGCACAAAATTCCCCTTCACAATTAGTCGAGTGCAATAATAGTAATTTACATGTTTCCAGAATAAAATACACCGATCTCTGGAAAGTCACTCAGGGAGATTGAAGAAAAGATTGAACCATGAAAACCAAGAGGCTTTCAGAACAATTTAGGAATACACCAGTATAAAGAAACACATTGGGGTAACTTTTATGAAATAGTCTGAAAACTGAATATTCCTTTGAGCATACAGTAGTTAAGTCAAAAAAGACACTTAAAACAGGCTGTCCCACCAAGCTGACTAGCTGAGAAAGGATGCAACTGGTTAGGGATTCTACCATGAGGCCAACACTGACTTTGAAAAAGATGAAGAGTACAGTGGCTGAGATGGTTGAAAATGTCCATTTGTCAGCAATATCCCAGTCACATCTCCAAGGGGACTTTTATAGAACTGAGAAAAACATATCAAATCCCCCATGATGCTTGCAACAAAGCTCCTAAGTGATGCTGATAAGTGATAATGATGAGTGTTTGTGGTCAGTTTGTGGTTGGAATATTTTGTTGTAAATGCAAAGCACTACATCTTATGGAAACCAAACATAGCACATCACTCATTCAGCACCATCCCAACTGTCAGGCAAGGTGGAGGCAACATTGTTATAGTTCTGCTTCTTATCAACAGGGACTTATCAAGATTAATGGGAACATAGATGGAGAAAAGTACTGGCAAATTTTAGAGAAAGACCTGCTTCAGACCTAAAACCGGGACAAAAATTCACTTTTCAGAAAGA
Organism: Atractosteus spatula; assembly: GCF_055471065.1. Lineage (NCBI taxonomy): Eukaryota > Metazoa > Chordata > Actinopteri > Semionotiformes > Lepisosteidae > Atractosteus > Atractosteus spatula. Next base: position 25,041,803 of record NC_142713.1, on the reverse strand, counting down.
CATTGATTCAAAGCTACACTGGATGTGTTTTAAACTGAGAAACTGTCCTTAAGTGGTCCAAAGTCCTGATATTATTGAGATCTACTGAGAATCTGTGGGAAGAAGTATAAACTCTTGTGCAGTTTTAGTGCAAGAGATGTGAGAGAGCTGGAGCAAAACAATGGGCAAACATTGCACTGAACTGATGGTGCCAAAAAAACTTGCAGCTGTAATTGTTACCAAGGGTGCTTTCACTATAGATTTTACTTCACAGGTTTGAATACTTATGCAGTCAATATATTTCAGTTTTTCTCTTTACTTTATGCCGACATTTAATGTTATTTATCTTACTCTTAGAGAATGTTCATTTTGAAATGCAGCAAGTTCAGGTTTTGAACAAGATTACTTTTGTGTACGTGCATCATTTTGTAATTCCAAATACAGTACTAGCACTGTACAACGAGAGGGCTCTGATCCCTAGATTTATAACCTGGCTTTGGGAAGAGACTGAAGATCAGCTTCTTGAATGAAGAACACAAAACAAAAGAAGTGTGAGAACACATTTGATCCTTCAGAAACAGAGACCCAGATTCTGTGCATTAGCAGTAAGATTTAAAAATCAATTCTAAGATTAAAAGGCAACCAGTGAAGCAGGAAAGACATATCCTATAACTGTGTAACACTGATTTAATCAAGTCATGGCCATCGCTGTTTTGTACAATTTTGAGATTTACCGTTTTTTAAGTATGCCACACTACTAATAAAAGGACTGTGATAATTAATTGTGGAATGTATAAATGAATGGATGTGTTTCTTCCTATGGCTGTTTCACACAGTCACCTTGGAGAACATTTTTTGGCTTAACACAATGGTAAATTGACCAAAGGGATGCATTAAAACAAGTGCAGACAATGTGTCATCAGGACTGGCATTGCTCACAGACAAAAGGCTTGAAGGGCTTTTTCTGCAGGATTAAAGGATGATTATACTCTGTTTTGGAAGGGGAAGAAGTGCATCACTGCTTGAAATACAGAACGGTAAAGGACTGTGTTAGCATGGTCATTGATTCTTAATGCTGCTGGCCTCAGTGTAGACCACCAACATAACTAGAACTAAATTTTGGTATTTGTTTATTCTTAAATTAACAATGGAATTACGTAGGCCCTAATCAGTGAGACCCGTTGTGCTAGATTACAAAAACTAGCTGCATTTTCCTCGATTTAGAAATGCTTAGAGAGATATGTTTTGGTTTGTAGTACTGTTTTAAGACTATCTTGTAAATATATGCTGTATAAATCCAACCCTGTGTTAAGAGGTTTGAGGTCTGTACAGTGTAGAATGTAGAGACAAAAAGCAATCTTCTGGGATAGTAAACCACATTTTTGTTCCACTATCAATAAAAGTAGGCCCTGTGCTTTTCCTATGGATTTTGTACTACTTTCTATCACTTAATCAGACAAGCAAATCATAATACTCTGAACTTTCATAGCAAAAGTATTTACTGCAGAATTCATTGTAATATATTAGTGCATTTTCTAACCTGTCAAGCTTCTGGTTTCTACAGATCCATATGTGAAAATCCACCTGATGCAGAATGGAAAGAGGCTCAAGAAAAAGAAGACAACAATCAAGAAGAATACTCTTAACCCTTACTACAATGAGTCCTTCAGCTTTGAAGTGCCATTTGAACAAATCCAGGTAAACTTTGGTTCCAGTACGTGAAATGTTCAGATTCTAAGTATGATAGATACTTGGGTGGCTCCAGGTTCTATCAAGATCAATGCAGACTGATTTTTCAAGGAGTGACACAGCACCTTCATTTTAATCTTTATTCAGGTTATTCCTTGTTATAATAGGAATCAGGCATTCCATTGTAGTACAGCTCCAGACTAGTTTATGCCCCCTATTGGCAAACCCCCCAGTTTAGTTCCCAAATAAAGCTGTCACAAACAAGTTACAAAGAAGAGGAGGCCGATTGGTGTATCTAGCCCATATGGAAGCTTTTGATCCAAGACATCCAATTGTTTGAAGGAAGCCATGAATAGCCTGATCAATACAATGGGTTGACTTTGTCAAAGTCTTTGAGGATTGTGAACACGTGTACAAGGTCTGCTCATAATCTCTGTTCGCAACTAAGATAGTTCAGTTTCCGCAGTCTGTCAGTGTAGAACATTCCTTTAAACCCTGGAATGTATCTGGTTGTTCTTGTTCATATTGAAACACAATATTCTAAATGAGGGTTCATTAGTGCATTATACAATGTAACATAATATCCCTTGATCTAAATTCAATACTGTTAACTATGTGATATATTATTTTGTATTGTGTCTAATTTTGTATTTTGTTTGCCTTTTTAATAGTATCCCCACATTCTCTATAAGATGCAAATTGTGTCAACATAAACACCTAAGTCTATTTCATAAGTAATCTCTTTTCTCACTGTTTTGTAATTATAGGTTATGCTTTTACTTTTATGCTACAAGCACATGAAAGGCCCTGCACTTGTCTACATTAGACATCATCTGCCAGGTTTTTGCACAGTCTTGAATTTGATCTAAAATTGTTTTAAATTTCTATTCATGTTTCTACAGTGTCCTCCCAATCCTCCATATTGGTATCATCTGCAAACCTGCCTAGTTTACTAAATATAGCAAAATCTAGATCATTGACACAAGAATAACAGTGGTCTTCATACTGATTTCAGTGGTACTCCACTAATTACATTACCCTAAATTCAACCCCCAAACACCATTAACACCTGGGGAATCTTGTGCAGTGCCCAATAACTTGTTGCATTAAAGGCAGTACTCATCTGCCCAGGACATACTGCCTTCCTATCAACTGTACTAGGTCTGCACCAGGCCATTATAAATAATATATCTCTTTCTATATAATTGTCACTGCTCACTATCACTGATACTAATTACAAGGTGATGCTATTACTTAGTCTTTTCATTGAAATGTTCTGTTTTTTGATTCAGGACAGTTTGAAAGTGCAATTTGCAAAAGGAAGTTGGTAGTATTCAATACAATGTGCCTTGTATGCATGCACACTACTTACAAGACTCCTGACCTTGACGCTACAATAATTAATCCAGTTCTGCACAGCTTTATTGTTGGGTAAACTGAAAACAAACAAATCCAGTTGAATTATTCTAAAGGCTTAGCATTGAGGTTGAGACTTGAGCTTTTTTTTGTTCATTTTTTAAGTTACTGTATGACATCAAAACATTAAGATCATTAAGAAGGTACTATAATTCCTATAAACTTGATGAGCATGTTTTTGTAATTAAACAATTTTTTAAGGGAACATTTATCAGTAAAATGGCCATTACACACAATATCGTACAAAAACTCAGGTGGCAGACTGCTTGACAGAGTGCTGTAAACTGGTGTGAATGGTGGGGGCACACGTGAGTGGACAAACACACAGTAACGTTATCCATTTTATTCCATTGCTTGCCATTGTGTCAGACCATAGCCATTTTGTGCGATCCTTTTTTTTCAAGTGTAAACATTATTATCCCTTATCATGAGTGAAAAGCTTGCACAAGTGATACTAGTGCTTCTGCAAATAAAAAAAACAAAGAAAATCTTTCAAATAAGAAAAAGAAACCTGTAAAGATATAATTTTTTATTTTTTATTTTCATATTATGATATACCCTTTACTTAACTGAGGCCAACTTTTTCCACCTTATTAAGGTAACGGGCCTATGCATACAGTCTGAAAGCCATGCAAATGTTTATGTACATACAAAGAATTATACTGTACATTCTTGCTAATATACTAATACACACATAAAAGCATGCTAACATATTTGTACACATGCAAACATATACTGTACATGAAAATAACAATAAAAATTAAATAAAGTTGTGAAATGATACAGTAGGTGAAAACACAACCTATCTTCCCTTTCCATTATTTTTAATGGTAACATTGTTTCTGCTTGGTGCACACGTTTTCACACACGTCAGTATTATTCAAGGAGTTACTGCAATTGGTTTAGATGTGAAATGTAAGTCATTCCCTTATCCAGCATGTGGATGATCTGCAAGAGGCTTCAGTATAATTTTCAGACCATAATAGGCTTGGAAGTCATCTTGTAATTTAATATTTGGAAAACCCTTGACTTGATGCCGATTTTAATTTAGAATGAAAATGGGCAAGGAACACCCCCACCTCAATGATGAACCATTTTTGCTTTGTTTTGTGTTTTTCAATATTCATTTATGTGGCAGATTAAGTGTGTCTACCCAGACCAATCAGGGCATGCAAGAACGCAATGGACTGTGTGCTTTTTATCCCGTTCATGGATTGAAGTGTAATCAAAGCCAATAGTAATCTAATTTGTATGTCATAAGGGGTTTGATGCATGGTTTACTAAAGAATTTTGAATTAATACATGCCAAAACCAAATCATTGAACTATGAGTAATCTGTTTTCTAGACATTTTCTCACCAGATTTTTTAATAGAGTACACAAGGATTTTTCAGGGTTTAGGAAAGACTATCAAGACACCAAGCCCACACATACATTCAAGTGGTTTTCTAAGCACTGAATAGCTTAATAAGGAAAACTAAAGATTTAAAAATAATGCTCTCAGTAGTATTGCAACCTAATGGTTGTTCTCCTTAGTAACTGTTCGTAATTTTCTGGAACAGTGTACATTAAAGACAATTGAAATATCAAATTGAACTTAACTAAAGCCTTGGATCTCCCCACTATGGGGTATTAATGGATTTTCTGTAGTCCAAAAGTGTCTGAGTCATGCCTCTTAAAATGAATCATTCCTCTTATTTGTATAGTGCTGTACATACAGAAAAGGACCCACTTCATTCACCATTGAATTGTAGCACCCATGTTAGTGATGCACAGCTGAAACACTACACAACAGATCAGGCAGAAAAAAAATCAGAAATTGCTTGGCAGGATCTTTAATGTCCAAGTAGTCAGGACCACAGCTAACCATCTAATCTGAAGGCATTTTCTACAGCAACGTGTCCCCAGTTACTAGACTAGGGCATCGGTTTGAAAGTTCTGGTCCACGGGGAGGAGTTGGAACATTTGGTTCACCAATATTACTTACACCAGAAACTGTCCTATACCTGTAGGGATACTAGTGTAGTCATGTCCAGCCATGATTAAATCTACTGTCTGCATAGAACAGACTAACAGGTGGTAAAACCTGAGCACAGAAAAAATGTGTAAAATGTTCCATTTGAAAAATAACCACTGAGGTTAATGAACCTTAAAACTCTTAACCAACCTCCAACCTTGTAACGCCTTGAAAAAATGACTTCTTTTGTACAATTTAGTGTGTTTTAATCATCAATATGTGTGATTTTGACTGATGTTTGATACTGAATAAGAGTCTCCTTTAGAAGCTGGACAGATAGGCTGTTTATCATAAATCAAAGCAAAAGGCTTGGGTCAAAGTTCAGTCCAGGTTCTCCTTCAAACAAAGTGGATTGCTTTTGTACAGGTGTGTCAGTTCACCTGAGGCTCGTGGCCTCTTTCAGTTGTTAAGGTTTCTGGGGCTTGTAGCTGCCAAAATGCTCTCCTGTTTATCTCCCTTATCCAACAGTTTGAGAAGTTACTACTCTATACAGATCTTCTGTCTTACCATATCATGTACTTGCCAGTGTTCTTGAAAAAATAAAACTTTGCAGATGTTAACTTATCCATTAGAATACCATTTAATCCTACTTGGGGTCTCAAGTAACTGGAACATTTCCTGGAAACACAGAGAACAAGGTACTGAATCCTGGTGAACAGAGGGAAAGCATGCTGACGCCACACAGAAATGACCCTTTCCTAGAACTCAACCCACAAGCCAAGATCTAACCCATTACATCATAAAAATTGCATTACAGCAACACCTACAGTACATCCATGTGCTAAATTCAACAGCTATGTTGTGTCTGAAGAGATATGTTGAAAAGTGCAAGTGTGCAAATGAGACTTTGTCTACAATTCATTCATTTGTATCTTAAAAGTAATCATCAGTGATGCAGATGGACATGCTGAAAAAACATTATTTAAAGTGCAAGTGTACAGCACATGTACAGCACTTCTAAGATGACTGATATAATGATAATTTAGAAGGTGTCATCCTTTAATGTAAAGTATGTATTGCTTTGTGAAGTTAGGAAGAGCAAATATTTCACATAAACAAATCAAGAACAGAATTTACATGGTCTCTTGTGTGGCTATGTATGGGTGCTTTCTTGGAGCCAAGGATGAGTTCTGTTCTAATAGTCCAAATGAAGTATTTCATCAGTTGCCTATAATCCCAAGAAATTATGCACATCAGGAGATCTACATTTGATCTTTATGTCCTTGGATTGCAATGCGACAATGGCTTCTGTGAGCCTTCTCAGACCCTTCTCCCCCTTAGTGTTAACAGTCTTGGTAAGACACAGTGGATCTGGCATTACACCAAATGAGGATAGGTTCCATCCGGTGTGAGGTTAGCGAAAATAGAAAAAAAAAACGAAAAGAGGGAAAAACCAAAAGCAAAAAAGAAAAATGTGCCACTTTGCACAGCGGCATCGAGTTGAGTTCTCATTTTGTTTTGGCATTGTGCTCCCTTTTCTTCCAGGCTGGACTCCGTAAGATAGGGTAAGTCCAGCCTGGGAAAAAGAACCGCTTGGCACAGCAGTATCCAGCCTGGACTTACCCTATCTTACTGGGTCCAGCCTGGAAGAAAAGGAAGCACACTGCCAAAACAAAAAGAGAACTCAACCTGTCCCAGTGGAGCTACACGCTGGGACAGGGGAGGAAAAGGCCAACTGCCCTGGTGGGAGATGGGACAGGCGAAAACAAAAATGAAAGAAAAATGACGGCCTTCCGCTCGCGTCACAATCCCCTCTGGGACTGTCACTGGAAGGTTCTCCCCTTGCGGGGGTCTGCTCGTCCCTCTGGGGAGGTGCTCAGTGTCTCTTAAAGAGCCCCCACAGCTGCGGCTCATCCTTAATTAGCCAGGACAGCTGCGGTTGCTAAGGCAATGTGTCGCCCCTAATCCAGGGCCCCACCTCCACACTGAACATGCTCCCGCATAATGCCACAGTAAAAGCAATAGTTATTATATACAGTTATTGTATGCTGTTTTGTTAGTTTTAGTCACAAATGTATTTGAAATTGTATCAGTTAATATGTTTATTTAATAACTTATAAATGAGAGCAATATTTTCTTCAGTTCTTATCTACTACCAAGTGTTGTCCAATTGGAGCACAGCAACATTTTGAGCGCCAGACAAGCATAAACTTTACTTTCATACCCATACTGTAGCTGCAGTTCCCTCTAAAATTAACCTATACTGTTCAATATTAAAGCTTTTAAAAATGCATTAAAATATTTCAACTGAAAAGTTATTTAAAATAAACTGACAGCTCATTGTTGATTGCTTTCCTGACAGCTAGTTGTTGAATGAAATTACTGGAGAATGCTTAGCTGATTTCATTAAGTTTGAAAGTCTTTGGCACACCCCTGTTATCTCTCATTGACCAGAGTCACAGTGAAGAGGGTATTGATTTTGAATAATTATGCTTCAGCGACTGAAAGGGACACTTTGAAATCTTTTGTGTCCTTAGATACTTCTCTGATGTGCTAAGGGTGTTGAAAACTACAGAAACTGGAGCATTATTATCCATAGGCTTGTTTATTGTGGCAATCACCGTTAAATGGAACAGACTGGGGTAAAATACCGAAGGCTTAACCCCTTTCTCTTTTCTCTTTGTCCTTCAACAGAAAGTGCAGATTGTTGTGACTGTTCTGGACTATGACAAGATCGGCAAGAACGATGCCATCGGCAAAGTCTTTGTGGGCTACAACAGCTCTGGAACCGAGCTGAGGCACTGGTCAGACATGCTGGCGAACCCCAGGAGACCCATCGCGCAGTGGCATGTTCTAAAGCCAGAAGAGGAAGTAGATGCTCAGCTCACAATCAAGAAATAAAGCAAAAGAGAAGCCTTTCAATACCTACCCATGTAGTGCTCTTTAGCCCGTATGTGTAAATACCTCAGTGATATATGGGTCCATTCACTTCCACCTCTCCATTCACTGCCTAGTAACACCCTTTTACAAATGTCAATGGTACTTTCTATTTTTTCCTTCAGATTTACTTTACCTTTTCAGGTGTAGAGGCCCTTTTTAAAGCACCCCTTCTCTACTGTTTACTTATCCCATTTCCACTAAGCACCCCCTTCTTTTAAGCAATATGATCTGTGTAGATAGAGCATGACTGAAATTATTTATTGTATCACACAGTTGTATATACCAGTATGCAGAAAACGGATTTATAGTTTGTGTGTTTGTATGTTGTTTAGCGTTTCCTAATCTGTGTATATCTTGATGTTTTTAATAAGATGTTCTATTTTAAATTATGTAAATGGACTGAGATATAGGAGAGCCGATATTATATATTATAGGATTAAAAATTCTATCTTACTGCATTCCAGATAAAATTCCAACCTGCAAGATACTAGTGGAGGTGCGCTCACATTGTAAAGGACAGTGTCAGTCTGTATGTTTACTTAACTAAACCATCAACAACAAAAAAAAGAAAAAAAGCTACAAAAACAAGGCCATTAACTAATATGGTTCCATGGAAAATATGCTGCTGACAAAAATATATAAGCACAGGGTTTCTAACGACTTTTTATATGAATCTTTTAATGGAGGACCTGTACATTTAGCTTCATACTTGGTGTAACAAGAAATTCCAAAAAGATGGTAAATAATTTCCTGTTTTTTATTGTTTAAGCAAGGTTCCATGTTGTTAATCAGTGACTTACTTTTAAAATAGGTCCTCAGTTGAGACCATCTTTTCTTTATATGGTCTTCATCTTTTGAAAACAGGTCCTCCTGAGCTTGTATGTCTATTCCTTTGACCCCCCTGAATATAGCCCCCTCTGAAATTGAAAGAAGCTGTAGCCATTGTGTCCTTCAGGCTTGATTGACAATGTTTTGTTAATTGCATACTTCCAATAGACTTGTTGTTGGATATATACTTAGTTAAAGGTTTGGAGTCGGGGTTTCAAAGTAGGGAAAGGGGTTTTAACTCTAGCTTTAAGATTAATATTTTTAGATAATGTTAATGTCCAAATATTTTTAGCAATTGCATGTTTTTTTTAATAATCTTTTGCTAATGAATTTAAAGGAAGGGATGGGGGGTTCTGCTACACCGGGGGTCTCTTTTTATAGTATCCCCTTGCCTTCGATCAATAAAACTCAAAAGAAAGGAAAACTATACAGCTTGACTTAAAATTATTAGAATGAAAGTCTTAAATCTGGTAGGATAGCATATATACATGTCAAAAAGGCTAGAGAAAGTCGAAACACTGCCATTTTCAGGGAGGTTACAAACGTACAGTAAGTGAACTTTTTCTTCATGAGCACACCTAAGAGGTAGCAGTTGTTGTTTTTGTTTAATGGGAATAATGTCTTGAACCAAAATGGTTGTCAGAATAGCCAGCATTTTGTTGTACTGCCTTCTCACAGTAGCAATGTAGGCAGCCATGTTTTACTGCCACTTTTATTGTGACTGCCATTTTGCGCTGTAGGTCTGTTACACAACAGTCAATGCTGTGCTGTTCTCGACACTGGTATTGCAACTAAGTTGTATTGCTTATTCAGAGACACTGCTTTGTGTCTCTGAAGAAGTAACAGTGTCCACCATTTTGGACACCTGTTTACATGGAAAC